>NC_135363.1:27475000-27775000 GCF_051622035.1 Arctopsyche grandis | reverse complement strand
AATACGTTTTATCTGGTCGAAGCGCAACTGTCGCATTCACTCAATATATATATTGATATATATTCTCGCATTCACTAAATATATACATACACTCAATATATATATATCGAAGAAAGGAACGGTAACAAAATTAAGGTTTCGGGTGTACAGCCCTCTTAAGAGCCCAAAACCCACACCAACATTGAATATTCATTCAAAAACGAAAACATATCAAAGACATCTTAATTAATAAATATAAATATGATAATGTTTGGAAGAATAAAATTAAATTTAAAAAAATAAACTGTTCGTGTTTTGGACAGCATCTTCGAGTTGAAAAGTCACCGCACGCCACTGACCACAGTTGACCGAAAATTAATCTACCCACCTGCAGATAACGAATTAAATTGTGAACTTTGAGTAATGCCGTATTTATTTTTAGACTTCATTTAAATCATACACGTGCATCTGATTTCAGACGATAGAAACACGTCGTACGGTGCGAGACAGCCGAACTAACGAGGAAGAAACCACGGTAACCGTCATACAAAAGGACGGTAACAATGATGCTCTGATACCGCATAACACGCCGACCGATGAAACAAATCTATGGAGAAAATTCTTCAAGTTTTAATGTAAATAATATGAATTCCTGTATATTTATAGAATCAAATGTAATATCATAATAATAAAACAAGTTAAATTTGCACATTTATTCAACTATACACTTTGTAATTATATACATTTTATTTCCAATGGTGAAACATATTTACAGCTGGTCCCTATTCCAATAGTATGTTAAAAATATAAAGCATGTTTACACGTATATTTATAAAATAGACATTTTCCCATCACATCGTCAAAAATTCAACACGAAACGATCCACCCGTGTAACTCTCACAGTGTAATGTGATAAATAAGTGTACGAAGAGGACTTCGGCTACCGTAAAACCGATCCGTAATCGTGAAAAATATGTTTGTATGCCATCTGCCCATAATTACAATAATTACACTTACCAAATCTATACAATATTAACATTTATAATATATATATACATACAGGAATAAACGAATTTCAATAATTTAGCGAAAGAATGAATACGTTTATGCATAGGGTGACCAAATCTACTAGCCGAGTTGTGATGATTTTTTTTTTAATTATCGTTTTAACTAAATGTGTATGTGCATTTAAATATTATAAGAGTTGTTTCTATAGGAATATTAGTATTTTGATTCGATTTAGCTACAACATTGAGAAATTTAATATCACATTTAGCAGAAAATTGTAAATGCACGTAGAATGTACTCTAAGAATTTCGAAAAGACAATATTACATAACTGTAAGATTTATTAATACATTATCATTTCAAATATAAGCTTGTAAAATGTCAGATAGTAATAGGCATTATAAGACGTTTTGTAATTGATTTAACAATCACATTGTACTACGAATAACAATACGATTAATTGTGCAGAATTTTCTAAAACAAATATAATAATCAGTAAACTTGTTAAAAAATACTACATGTTTGTTCAAACATTGAATTTTTAATGTAATTTTAGCATTGCAAATTCAGAATAGACAGAAAAGTTTAGCACAAAATATATATGTACATAAATGAAAAGATTTGGTCAGCATGTATTCAAATATACAAAAGTGAAAGAAAAAAAAGTATAGCACCTAAATAATATATGTTTATATATTTTTAATAATAAAATAATCATATTTTTCAATTTTTGAGAATATATAATATACTTACAATGTTAAAATATCGTGAAAAATTTAAATTAAATAAAATAAATTTAACTAAAAACAAAAATGGAAATAATTGAGGGTGCAGAGTTTGAAGTGTTCTTATAAATATAATTATTAAGATGAAATCGATACCGTCTCAAAGATAACAATTCGTTACATCAAAATGCACTGTTTATACATGTATATACGTATACGGATAAGTAGACACGAAAAGTAGCTATCGCTAAGGATAAAATAAATCTACAACTGTAACTTGATATGTAAAATTGATTAGTACATACATAAACATTGCGTATAATAAAAATCAGAATAAGGATCTAAAAATACACGAGGACATAGTCCCACACACATGCATACATATACATAAATATTATAAACAGACAAAATCACAGCTTTGATGTAAAACGAGACGGAGCCCCTCGTAAAATAAGCACAATTAAACATTATAGGTTATAATAAACTTCAACAACTATATATGTAAGTGTATCACATATTTTATAATATAATATATATATGAATATATACAACTATACAAAGTAAGCTAGTGTTCAAAAGCCCGTGACAGTTAAAAATATAATTTCATTTTTATAACACTACGTATAATATAAATCGTCACACTTTAATTACATTATTATCAATTTTTTATATTGTTTTGGAATTAGGCAATGCAAAATTTTTGACATTTATTAGTCTAACAAGTGTTCAACGTGTGATTTTTATCAATGCATTTTTAAAAAAAAAAATGTATAACAACACAATTATTCTTGTCCGAAACCTTCAGTCTCTTCAATGGCGTAATTAAGTTTTTCAACTAACTGTTCGTAACTTTTGTACGGAGGTAAATCTAAACGATTGAAACACGTATGAGATCGAGGCAACCACGTATCTTTTCCGACCTAAAACGATAGAAAACGAAATGAATGAAATTATAGAGTCATGTATTGTGGCAAAATTTGAATGCAAGTCACCTTTTCAATACAGAACCGTTGAGGTCCGTTGGATCCCATCAATTCAGCGAAACCTCCAACGGGCACTCGACACGTTCCGGCTACAAATTGCAATAGTCTTGCACGTTTCTCATTGTCGGTTTGACGAACGAACTGAAAAATATAATCATATGCATAAGTTTCATATATAGAATACATCATACATTTGAACGACAACGTCATGTAATATTGAGCCATTATCAAATTCATAAATATAAGCCTATACGAATATAAGTATGTTACAGTCGAAGTGTATAATATATTCCAACTGACGTTTTAACCCTTTGCCCGCGGCAATAAATACAGCGAACAAGCCTTGTACGTTTATTTATTGCCGCGTTTTCACGAAAACCTCACCTCACCAGCTTACCTGGTACCGACTTATAGTTGAACTGTATTCTCAGTTGTAGTATATTTTGACCAGTTGGAATGTAATTCGTCATATTCGACAGAATATATTCCAACTAGTCAAAATATACTACAGCTGAAAATACACTTCAACTATAACGGTAGTTGGTACTAGGTTAGATGGAATATTTATTTATAGTAGTTTATATTCCAATTAGTCAAAATATATTACAACTGGAAGATACACATCAACTGTAACATAAACATACACCTTAGATCAGCGATTTCTATAACATAAAAAAATAAAATAACATATACTTATAAATAAACTTTCAAAACAGAACATTAAAATCGTTTCTCGAGACGCACGTAAATTTTAACTGGTGACAAGAGAAAATCCACTAATAACTAAAATACTGACAGTAATACAAGTAAAGATAGTAAGAATATAAATGACAAGGAACAAAGGAACAGAAATATCAAGACAAGAAAATAAGTTTTATCCTATTTGTCAACGGGATTTACAAGTGCTAGATGGCTTGGAAAGATCAATGAGTTTGCTCTGTACCGTAAGTTTTGGCTACAGATAGTATGAGACCAAGTAAATTAAAACGGCACCTTGAAACTATATGTACTTCTGAATGTGTCAGTAAGGTCATAGAATTTTTTCACAGAAAGTTAGACCAGCCTAATAAACAGAAGCAAATGTTCAAGAAAATAGTTTCTGTTCCATCCAATGCATTGCTAACATCGCATAAAGTTTCTTACAGAATCGCAAAATGTGAAAAACCACATAGAATAGGAGACACTAGTTTTGCCAGAAGCTATTGATATTGTTGAAATAAAGTTCGGCAAATCATATGCGAAACATTTGCGACAAATACCACTTGCTAATAATACAGTTGGAAAAATAATTTCATTGTTTTTTCAATTGTGTTTTTTTTTTAATTTTTTTGTATTATTTCATGAAATAAAGAGGGGGTACCAAGATTATATTTTTTTCAAAAGGGAGGCTTGGTAGCAATAAGTTTGGGAGTCACTGATTTGAAATCTGTAATTTATCTCGTGCGAAAGTTGATTGAAATGAGATCAGACACATTATTGCATGTAATCTAAATTACCTGCCAAAACCAGACGACTTGTTTACTAGTCCGAGTATAGTGTCTGTATATCGTATTGCGTTGCCAATCGTCGACTTCTATTTCCTGCATTCCACACAGCATCAGCTCGAGCTCTCTCTCGTCGAAGTACTTGAGCCACTCGAGCGGCACGACTTCGTTGAAGCCGTCGAGGAATGCCTTGGTCTGGTCTTCGATGCCTCGCGTCATCCTCCACGCCGTCACCAGCCCCATGTACTCCTCCTTGTTCGCCTGCGTGACTCGATCGCGGTCTCCGTTGGGCTTCAACTCGTGATGGACCACCTGACCCAACACCTCAAAGTCCACGCTGAACCACAACTCCAGACTGCACTCATCGATGTCGTTATCCCGTATCCAAATCAGCGAATTGTAAAATTCGGGATCGATCGATTCTATATCTTTCATCGTCAGCTTTTTGTTCAACATTCGCTTGTAGAACGGCATGGTGAAACCCGAGTATATGAAGCGACCGTGGTACAGAGCCATGGCTATGAATCGGCCGATGAATTTGAAATACAGCAAATGATCAGGATTGACATAACTGGCGGGATTTATCTGCAGGCTGTAGTTGTTCTTGTTGGCGTACTCGAACAAGCAATACATTGGGTTTAAGGCTTCGTGTGATAGGAGGAAGAACCATTCTCGAGATACGCCGCCGTAGTCTAAGCCTTCCTCGCCGCGGAATATTACATATAAGCGTCTGCGCAATTCGTAAGCGGGCAGTCTCATTAGCTGATGATAGGAATCTTCGAAGAGCGTTTGTCTGGTTAGCGTGATCTTGATGTGACTCTGAAGCGCGTTGCTTTGGCATAGATAGCGGAATTGACTAAGCTTCCAGCGGAAAGAGCGTTCGTAAGCTCTAGGAACGCCGTAAGCACCCTTTGGACCTTGTGGTGCTCCTGGTCGCGGATCTTGGAAAGTGGTCGTTCGCGTGTTGTGATCGACGAAATATCTATTACCGTCTTCCGTATAACGGATCTCCCAGCCGGCAGGCAGCATCACATCATCAGAAGTGTTAACTTCTTGACCCTGCAATTAAAATATTCACCATTAATACACTACAACGTTTAACGTTTGATTTAATATTTACATATAAAGTACCTGTGTTCTAGGATCCTCCCATTGAGTTGTTCTATTCTTATGATTAACAAAATAAACTCTACCGTCGGGTTGTACTCGACGTTCCCAACCAGAAGGCAATGGACCGAGTCCACCGTCGACTTCTTCTTCAGAAGTGTAAGTATTTACAGTGACTGCAGGAGCGCATCCGCTAGGACCGACAGTTGGAACGGGTGCTACAGCGGCAGTTTCTTGTAAAGCTGTGTTTCCTGCAGTCGGACCTCCAGGCTGAAACATCATAAAAAGAAAATTTAATCTTCGTCTTAAGCAGTACACTCGATTTCATACATAGCCGCTTCGTCATGATTAAATTGAACGTTTTGCTCGAGATGGACAGCAGATTGGTAGCAGAGGCTTGTGAACACAACCGTAAGCATCCTATGGTCGATGGTGATGGGTGATGTCGTGCACGACTTCCTCCCCGACTATCATGTCTCCGTCTTGTCTAGGGTCGGGAGGGAAGTTTTACCATTTGGTCTTCTCGAATCCTCAGCGAGGTTGTGATGAAGGGCGTGCCGCGAAAATTGAAGGCTGCATGGTGTAGTTGTAGGAGTCACCCAGTTATGGGGATGATGGAATAAAATGACGGTACGTTGTATACACAACTATAAGTGTAGGAATATAGCACAACTTGTAGTATTCCGAATTAAAACCAGTGATCTCATATATTTCACAACAATACACAAGTCTTACGATGGCATCATCATCACTCCTGTACAAACATGCAGAACTAATCTCGCCTGGAATTATCTTCTCTACTCGAGGGAAATGACCCAGCAGAACTAGTCTCGCCTTGAATTATCTTCGCTACTCGAGGGCAACGTCCCCTTTGACTATTCCAGAAGAAATAATTCATCGCTCGATCGTAAAACGAACGAAATTCAGACGTGATGTCATCATGCAACTACGACACTTGACCTGAAGACAAAGCACACGGCACGCATTGAACTTCAATGTATATAAACCGACGCACCAGCTCCAAATGCCAGAGTGAACTTCTGCTCAACTTCTCCGAAGCTGAGCAATTAGCTTCTTCGTACATACAATTACTATTTTTACAACTGAACATAAATAAACGATTCTCTTACAAACACAAACAGTGTTTTTTTAGACCGGGATACGGTCAACACACCTGTCCCGCGTACTACAAAAGTATTAAAAATAAAGTAAGGTGTACTAAGTGAATAGAGTTCATTTAAAAGTTAGAAGCATTTGAAATAGAGTTTTATAATGAAATCCAAATTCGAACCTGATTATAGAGGAAGCGTTGATTCCCCTGAGTTATTACGTGGCGTCTCTCCCCCTGCCAATGTTGGAAATGTTGCAATCTTTCAGGCGATGGACGCTGCCAGGTGGTTGTACGAGTGTTGTGATCTACATAATACATTCTACCCCGTTCGTCGCGACGAAGCTCCCAACCGGCCGGTAGAGTCATCGGACGCTCCCAAGATGTCGAGCGAGAATTGTGATCTACGTAATACCTGTAAATGACAATTCAATACCACTTTTTAAATTGCTGAACGTATAGAGTATCACGGGTCACAGAAATCGGTCCAATCATGCATACATGTATAGGCTCTAACCTTCTATTTTATACATGAAATATTGTACTCGTTGATTGTTTAGCTAGGACTGGTTATAATTCAGATTTGAACGCCATCGTAGAATAGCAATAAGAACACAATAATCAATTCAATTTACAGCAAATTTTGAAACAAGTGTAGTATGACAAAATACTACTACTGGATTATTTAAAAATAATAATAAATTCAATGCCTCAGAGTTCAGAGCAAACAAACAAAAGAGGCTATACCAAATATTACATTATTCATTTTTTCAAAACTAATGTATTTAAGTATTATATCGCGTTCTTGAATACAATAATGATATATCCATGAGTTATAAATGCAATTTTTTGTCTCATAATCATCTACAGCTATTCACCATCCACTGCTGGATGGAGGCCTCTTCAACACGCTTCTATTCGTCTGTTTTGCGCAATTCTCATCCATCTCAACCCACCCATTTTCATAATTTCGCCTATCCATCTTCCTTTTACCCCTTTGCACTCTCTCGGGTACCATTCTAGCACTTCGTCCATTCTTCTAGCCACGTGGCCCGCCCATTGCCATTTCAATCTCTTCACTGCATCCACTACCCTTGTCATACTTCTCACCCACGTATTAATATAGCGAACAAGCCGTGTACGCGGCACCTTTTTCGCGAATTTGGCAATCGAGTTTTCGACCTTAAATACAGATTTTAATATTAACTCAAGTAACCAGATATGTTAATTAACACATAAAGTATTATTTTAAACAATAAAATACATAATATATCTCGTAGTTTTGGCTTAATTGTCAAATAATCATTCTTCATACAATTGAGACGTATCGTCGCCATTGTTCAACAGACGTGACGTCACATAAACGAGGTTTCAGTATGGTTCTACAAAAAAACTAATTTTGACTGGTATATATAAATTTTAAGCAAATTGAATAGATGGCATTAAACTCTCAGTAATATATTCAACCAATTTTGAACCTTAAAACAGTTGAAATAGGCGCATATAAGGCTCAAAATCCCGTGCAATGTTCAGAAATTCTATGGAAGACAGCCGCACTACAGACTTGTCGCGCAAAGCTTCCATAGAAGACGGCCGCTGGAAAACGGTTAAAAGGGTGCCCTGATTAGATGGATAGTGGAAATATCACCATTATGCTCAAAGGGCGCGATATGAAGTCCCTATGAGTGATATACCTTCGTCCATATGTATCGTATCGCATCTCCCAACCGACGGGAAGAGGCTCCTCGTTGGCAGGTGCGGCTGGTGGGACGTGCGAGGGACCAGCAGTCCCATTAGGCACAATCACATTACCAGCCATCACTCCGGACGGCACTGTGGGACTGACTTCGGTAGAGGTCGTGCCGTTACACAACGGCGGGGGACCCGGCGGTGGAGTCATTCCGACTTGATTCTGAGGCTTCGGCACGGCTCGAGAGTGGTTTTCCGAGCCGCGCGGTCTTAACCGGGCGCGTACGCCCCCATTCAAAACGCTATGATTCGTGCCGTCGCCCGTGCTGTTGCCGACGTTCGTGTTCAAGCCTTCCACGTTCATGTCTATTTGGAGGCCACTCATAATTATCACGAGTTCGCCATTTTTAGACTCTTGCATGTTGCTACCCTCCGCCACCGGTCTACTCGACATTAAATCTAACCAACAAATAGAAGCATACTTTTAATAAACAGTATTCAAATCAATACAAGCAAACGATTAGTAATACAGAAGGTGCCTTTAATATGAACACTCGGGAACTTTTGTTGCCAAGTCTCCAAATTCAAACAATCGAGCGTTCTGAAAAATTGATTCTAAGCCATCCTGTATTACATGTGGATATAGTTTTGTGTAATGAACATAGACATCGAAGACAATTTCTTAAACCTCATTAATTCGAAATTAATTAAATCAACCAGCAGAATAGATTAATGGTTAGCATATAACGCTTTGAACAGAGTGGTCACGGGTTCAAAACCCACTGGTTTCTGCTGGCCACACCTTGGATATGTGACTCCAGTTCAATCGTTTGCTACTTTATCTGATTTTCATTGAAACGGTTCCAAAAAATAGGCAACCTTACCCATTCTCTCGCAAAATCTCGAGCTTTCAGCAATCTCGAATTTCGCTGAATTGTATAAAATGTTGCATGTTTACAAATTTGACCATATATGTCTCCGTGGATATTAATTTATATGTATAATACTAATAATATTTGTATCAAATGTTTCTGGCTAGGAAGGCGCATTGGGTATAAATTAAAGATAAAATAAAAAATAAATCTGACTCGATCATTCGAGTCTCAAGCCCAAATATAGCTACAAAATTGTATGCAACAGTGTAAATATAAGCAGCCAATGATCAGTTCAATGAACGTTTTATGATCTGCATTTAACTGGTCTGAGGCTTTTACCTGCAACACGATAAAGTAAAAATCGCAAAGCAAATTTATAAAATTTTATGAGTTTACTTTCATTAGACAAAACTGCGTCCATGTGTGCGTGTAAAAAAAACGTAATGTTTACCCAGAGTTAATTCTAAATTGTCACACTTTCCATTGTAGTGTTGTAATATTTGCAGTAGATTCAATTTTTTTTCTCCTATGACGTTATCTTTTCTAAAGTTATGATGGTCGATAACTTTGAACAGAATCTTCGCTTGCGGTTTCACCACAACGGTGACTTCCTCTTTCCACTTGGGATGTGTGGTATTTTTTGATATATCAGTCTTTCTCGGGGCATTGTCGTCGACCGATATCTCAACGTAAGTGCTCGGCTTGAACAATCCACTTTGGCGCAGACTCGCTGACTCGACTGAAAATGTAATATTACAAATTAAAAACACAATAATTGAAGCCTTATCACTAAGCAGATTATGTTTTTTTTTTTAATATACATATACAAAACAAAAACATATTTACGAAACGTAAAAAAGAATCAGATGTGACAATTTACAAAGATAAGATAACAAATTGGATAAATTGTGTCACATAAAATTTATCGGCTGAGATAATGTAGCATTGAAATTACTTGCAAACCCCTGAATATTGATATTTAATACAATAAAATCAAAAAAAGAGCATTACTCGATAGGGAAAGCTGGTAAGTTCCGATTCCCGGTCCGGACGAGGATGATGCAGCCATGTCAATAGGAAACTGTGATGAACTTTACGTATTTCACTCTGTGACGTACGAGCATTTTGTTGGCGAAACCTGAAAATTTACACAATACTACAATTAAAACACCAACATCCTTTTTTCAATGTCATATAATAATTGAGTGACAATTGGCGATTTTACTAAAAAAATCCTCCAATACATATTGTATAATATAATAATTAATATAATTTTTTCGATTAGCTAATTATATACTATATACATTGAAGTAGAATGGGTAGAAGCGCTCTCAGCTTCCAAAAATGTTCAAAATGTACAAAAATTCGTTTATTTTATCGAGGTAAGCCAGTTATCAATAGAATTTTTGTTATTAATCCACAAGAATAGTCGAAATATGATTATGAATTGGAATTTTATTTAATTCTCATATAAAGATAATTTAATATATTATCCCTATTAATTCAATTCAGATTCGTGTAAATACGAGTTAACACTAGTACGAGCTTTTTGCTCGCAATTTTACCGATTTAAAATTCAGCACACTTCCAGTTAACCCTTTTGAACGAAATCAAAAAATAGTGTGGCCAGAACACTATCCTAATAAACATGTTTCAATAGAAAATACTCAATATAATATAGTATCAGCAGTGGGAAAAAATCCCAAGTGAAAATACGTAATTTTGACTTTTGATTTGAACTGGACGACTACTTAGAGAGATTTGAAAGCTGAAAAGTACTACAAATGAAAGATAAAATACCCGACTGTAGATTCCAATATTCATTTTGAACAGAAAATTAACAGATTTTGAGAAATCGACCGAACAACACAAAGATTTTGAGAAATCGCGCGATTTAAAAAACACATATATCTCCGAATCTCGAGCCAATCAACATTTTTTATTACCAGATTCGTGTTCACTGGGCATAGACCTATAAGAAAAGTCATATCTCGTCTCTGAAACATTTTAAAAGTCGTCATTTGTCGAACAGTGTTATTGTTTAACTTTTTTATTATAACTTATTTCACAAAAAAAAAAAAAAATTATTGGAGTATTCTTCAGTTATTTAAATATAAACAATCATGCATACATACATATAAAGTTGCATATTATTATAATGAAATTAAAACATCCCTGGCAGCCCCGAGTTTCTTGTGGATGATGCTCAAAGAGATTTTCATCAAATTTATCTAAGGTCATCGAGGATGTACCCACATACATATATAGCAACACAATTGATAAATTCAAGTTTCAGATCAGATTTTTGACTTGCGCTAATCGTTTCCATAACATTCCATTACTCAATCAATTTAAAAGCACACTGGTGACGAGCGAAAGTTTGCTTACGAAGACATTTAATAATTAGAGGCCATTACGTTAATTGAATAGGCGATCGTCGTTGACACGAAACGTATCAATATTAAGCAAGTGTGCTAGCGCTGGAATGTGCGAGCTTAGTGATCCATAACAACAGGCTGTCGATGCGATGCGATGCGATGCGATACGACACACCGGAGCAGGCCAAAGTTGATTTGTACTACAAAGTCTAGATTATTAATACCTTTAGTCGAAGATTTGAAGGGGGACACGCGAGCTGAACCCACTGTATATTATTGTTATATACCTATGAATGTAAGGACGTGAAGGTGATGGGTGATTGGTGATGGGTGTGTGCGTGCGTGTGTGTGTGTGTGTGCGCGCGCGCGTGACGTGTGGAGGGGTGGTGTGCGGGGTGAGGGGCTCCTGGAGCCGGGGGAGGGGAAGGGGCACCTGAAGGGGCGAAGTCGCCGACCGCTGATTGGCGATTGGAGATTGCCGAAAGTCGACTGGTGATCGCGATCGCGGTCTCTATCCGTCAGCCGTCACACGACACTGCTGCCAACGCTGCCAACACTCGTTGCTTTATCGCACGCTTTTGCCAACTTAAAAATACTGTCACGAAAAAATGGCATTGCCGATTATCGTTAGCATTTTAGGGCCTCAGCACATGGGCGCCCGCAGGGAGGGCTTTCCCCCCCTGTATTGATTGAAAATAGTCAAATAATGTTACTTTTGTGGCGGCTCGCTTATACGACATGGTCGAGTTTGGTTGCCTTCCTGCGAGTGGGGACCAACCCGGCTGGGTTCGGAGAGCTACTACTCACTCTGTCTTCAGCTGTCATATAATAAACACGTGCATTAACATGCCAGTCGTCTCATTCGTTCATCCTCCATACTTTTATTTTAAATCACTTCGTGTTTTAACCCTTTGACTGCTACAACAACGATAAATCGTTGTTTTGAAATCGGCGAAGATTGCTACGACGATCGTTGTTTTCGTCATTAATTGTCGTATTTCATTACTTTCTTTGCCAGCGCATCAGTGGCACGAAACATTTTTTTTGTATACGTATTTATATTTATTTTACAATCAAGCTTTATAAACATTTATCAATTTTTTAAATAAAAGCTCTTCAATTTCGGGTTCATCATCAAAGTAAATTTCGGGTTCGTTGTCAATGTCATATAAGGAGTTATTACTTGGGAATTGATTATTGTCGATAAATTCATTTTCAGAATCAGTAGAGCTGCTGATTGGTCGAGTTCCTCGGCGAGAAGCTATTATTTCGCTTTCATCACTTTCACTGTCCGATATCATTTTGCAGAGTTAAAATAAATGGCAAAAAATATTAGAAATCCGCTTTCAATTATATAGGTCACGAGACGTCACGAATTCATGCAATCAATCGAATGCAACTGAAATGCATACAAAATGTTTATGATACATGTTGAAAAAATATTTGATTATTAGAAACTTCACATCCTTGTGTGTCTCGCTCACACGTACACAATTAAAACCAAGAAAGAAAGAGAGAGAGACCGCTACCTGTTTCGAATATATCGCATGTTGTAAGGATACATCGATGTCTAAAAATAGATTATTGAAAAAAATAAAGCGTCGGAAAATAATCGTCAAAACTTATTTAGTGTATATATGTAGGTATCTCTTTCGCACGCACGCATGTAAAAGCAAGACAGAAAGAGAGAGCACGAGTCCATAACTGCTTCTAAAAATGTATATAAAGTATTATAAAAATTACAAGCGTTCGGCGAAGTAAGTATGTAAAAAAAAATATTATATTTTTTTTTTTTTCAAAATAATTACAAATGTTAGCATTTTTCGCTTGGACATTGAAAAACCTCGTAGCAGCCAAAGGGTTAAACAGTTTACATTCCATACTTAGATTCTCTAATTAACTCAATGGAGAGTCGATTTTCAGCAATTTAGTACTAAGCCCGCTTTAAAGGTCACGGAATTTGACCCTTAGGCTGGCCGCGCACTAGGCAGCCAGGCTGCCGCAGCCAAAATATTGAGCAGCCAGTTTCGGCAGCCAGAGTCGACGGCCGGTAGTCACCCTTCCGTCAAGCGATATGGACGTAGAAGAAATAATTCTGTACCTCTTGTTTCGTAAGAAACGCAAAGCAAAGAGAAGATTTTGGATGCATCCTCTTCTTCTGGAACGACACTCAAAAGGCTTATTTAATAATTATTTTATGGATCTTCGTAACGTTTTTTTAACTTTACAAGAATGTCAGTGAAATCGTTTGATAACCTCTTGAACAAAATAAGAAATTCAATTACGGATACTAATACTCGTACGCGAGCTTGTATAATTCCAAAAGAAAAATTGATAATTACTTTGAGGTGAGTACATAAATCAAATATATTTTGTTTATTTTTAGAAGCATTTATTCTTTTATTTTTTACATTTTTTAGAATGATTCTGATTCCCGAAACAAGTCAAGTATTTCAGTATTCTGAGTATCTGATACATTTGTATCGGTTGGTGATAACCGCTCATTATAAGACGTAGTACGATTGCGATATTGCCCACTGCTGAAGATTTCCTGTTCATGGTTTGGCTGTGTCGAGTATTGGCGATATTGCCCATTAACTGAAGTTTCTGCTCCATAATTCGATTGTGTCGTATATCTTCGGCTATATGTCGCTGGTTCATTATCAGCATAGCCTTGGCGAAACAGACCAAATTGCGAATGCTGCGTTTCCATAGGTTGCGGTTGTGCTCTTTGTATGACGTCCATTATCTCCATTCTGGCAAATAAATGGAGAATTCATTCTTTTCATTTTCTGCTAAGCTTTCCTCACACATTGTATTTGTGATTTCTTCCCATCTTCGTATTTTCACATCCCGATCACTATATTCTTCTTAAGACATATCCCATATTGCCTTACGATTTTCGATTTCTTGAATTAGTTTCTCTGTATCGAAACTCATTTTCAAAAAGAAGTTAAAACTAGTTTCGGAGCGTAAAATACTTCTGGCTGCTACGACAAGTGCGCGGAGACTGAAGGCAGCCACATACTAGCCTGTCAGTTCTACCTTGCACGCTCTGGCTGCGTGCAGCCAGCTGGCAGCCGTGCAATCGTACGCGATCTATTGGCTGCCGCAGCCAGGAATTCTTGGCTGCCTAGTGCGCGGGCTCCAATGAGCCACCGTATGTTAGATTGGCTGCGGCAGCCTGGCTGCCTAGTGCGCGGCCAGTCTTAAAGCCCTCAACATAAGGACACCACCCCCCCCCCCCCCAACGAATACAGTCCAAGAGACCCTTTCGTCGGAGAACGAGACGGTTGTTCATGAATATCGCACAAGAACAACCGCACATCACTATTCTAATAAAAAAAACCACACAGTACATAACCAAGTACAAAATTAACAACAACGCATGAACACATAAAGGTCTGTTCATACTTAACAGCACTGCACGGCTTCAGCACTGCACGACTCTGTTTCAAAAATGTAATTTTATTACATTTCTATTCATATCTACCTACACGTCGCGGTCACGTCACGTTCACAGCACTTTGGCCGAGTGCAAGGCAAAATCGGCTTACTTATACATTACAGGCCATGACGATACGGCGCAATATTGCTTACGTCGTATTGTCGAGTACTTGCAATATGAATGCATACACGTGCATTCGTAGCTACGCGTCAGAATACAAGTCAGCAAAAATGTTTCGGCGTTTATCGAACGAAAAAGTATGTATAATCGCGTTGTTGTTGGAAGAAGAAGCTCAAGAAGGCAATAGAAAAGCACGGAGGCGTTTTGATGTGCACCCCATGTTAAAAAATAGAACAACTGAAGGAGATTTTTGGACACTGTATAAGGTCTGTTCATACTTAACAGCACTGCACGACTCTGTTTCAAATATGTCATTTTATTACATTTCTATTCATATCTACCTACACGTCGCGATCACGCCACGTTCACAGCACTTTGGCCGAGTGCAAGGCAAAATCGGCTTACTTATACATTACAGGCCATGACGATACGGCGCAATATTGCAATATTACAATATGAATGCATACACGAGCATTCGTAGATACGCGTCAGAATACAAGTCAGCAAAAATGTTTCGGCGTTTATCGAACGAAAAATTATGTATAATCGCGTTTTTGTTGGAAGAAGAAGCTCAAGAAGGCAATAAAAAAGCGGTTACCTGACAACTCGTTCACAGATTTTCCGTAAACCAATGATGCGCTCCAAGCATTACGTATACGGCCATCTCTTTCTCACCCCGTCTGTTCACCATGATCTTGTTTACTATGCCATTACGTATGCAGCCATCTCTTTCACAGACCGTCTGTTATCGGTGAAAAAATGGTGATATGGGATATGTTAAAAAATAGAAAAACCGAAGGAGAGTTTTGGACACTGTATAAGGAGCTTGTGGATGATGGACAAAATTTTTTTTAAATATTTCCGTAAAAAATTTAATTTTTTTTTAAATATTTGCGCCAAAACCATGTCGAAAGATTGAACAGCTGTCAACTGTCACTATCGATAATTGGTCCAAAACAGCAAAGCGGCAGACTCATGGCACGTAATTCGCGTGTATATCTCCACGATGGCCAAAAAGACGGATACGATACGTTGACGGATGTTGCTGTAAGGTATGAACAGGAAATGTCGGGTACTGCTGTAAGCCTACCGTGGCGTAAACGTGACGGTCGAAATGAACATACCCATACAAAATGTACCAAAGAATACTTTTCGTACGGCCGGATACCTGCTGAAGTCGGTTCGTGCCGACTATGTAGGTATGAACAGACCTTGACGCGTAGCTACGCGTCAATTAATTAATGAAACAAGAAAGCTGACATCTTTTAAATTAATTCAGTAACTATTAGTTAATGAATAATGGAGAATAACGGAAAAATTGAGAATTCGATGAAAGTGTGAAAAATATTTGAGAGCCACTGGTTTGGTTTTTATGTGCTAAAATCTTCAAAATTATACACTGTTTATTAATTTACGGATGAGTTTGAGTTTTTCTTTATTTTAAATTATTTAACAAGAAATTAAATATAAAAATTCCTGAATTTGTATCTTAATAGTTATGATTTAAAGATCTGAAATATGTGTATTTGATTTTGGCCACTCTCGTATTCATCAGCTTATTTGGATAATATTATGTATTTATTTAAGAAATAGCTTAATAGCCAATTAATTGAAAAATAAACATTAAATATTCACAGAAAAATAAAATATATTTCGAGAAGTTGTTGCAATTTATGTATTTATTCAAACATTTAGATACATTCAAAATTCAAATATTACAAAAAGTATACTTTAAATACATTAAATGATTATTTTATGCTACATTTGTTTTTAAATGATACAAAAAAAAATGCAGTCGATCAAATAATCGAATCATATGGAATGACAAGTGCAGTAAAATAAGCTCTCTTTCTGCTAAGACTCGATGAAGCTTTCCAAGATGTGGTTGTCTCGTCGTATTCCCAAACATCACTTAAACGAGTCACTCTATCATATCCACCTGAAAATCAAAAGAATAAATTAATTGTACATTTAAGGCACATAAATTCAAATTAAGTTATAAAAAAACTCACCCATGCTAAGTAGTTTGTTTTGGAAACAGCAGAGATTGATTCCGTATGCAGGTTCCGGTAGTTTGGTGAATGCTGTCCACACATTTGCAATCGGATCGTAATATTCGACATTGTCTAATTTAGTAGAAGTTTGCCAAACACGGCCACCAGCGACGTAAAGTTTCCCTTTGAATGCGACGCTCTAAAAATGGTGAAATCAAAATTGAGTTCATTTTATTTTGGAAAGTTTGGTACTATTTGCGATAGTTGTTAGTAAAATTAATTGATATTCACCGAATGACTATGTCTTGCCTGAATCATCTGAGGGCGGTAAGTCCAAAAATTGGTCTCCACTGAATACACCTGCACTTTATCTGTAGATTTATAATCATTTGTAAGCCCGCCTGTTACAAATATTTTGCCATCCATGACAGAAGCACTATGATCATAAACAGTCGACAACAATGGAGCGATGATCTCCCAATCCCCAGTCTTGCTGTTCCATCTAATCGAAATCAACTATTACTACTTACACCTAATCGAATTCAACTACTTTTTCAATCGATCTTAAGTAATGATTCCAATTCTATCACCTTTCCATTGATTGATTAGAATCATCACCACCAACGTAGACATCAGTGGACGAACCGCGACGAAGTGTCACTGCCGAGAACCGCCAACGAGCTTGATTCAACGGCTTCAATGGATGTTTCTGACCGCTTTTCAAATCAATATATTCCACCTGAAATCAAATAAATTTGTTATATTCCGATTTCTCTAAGCAGGTACTTCACAACACCGGAAAACGTTACTGAAGTCACTGTTTCCCATGAAGAATTCTTTCCGCCGATGATAACGAGCCAATCTCCCACGAGGACAGATGCAAATTCACTTTTATTAATTCCAATATGTTTGGATGGAGTCCAACTTTTCTTTGCTCCATCATATATATCGATGGTATTTGCCATCTAAAAACACGTTATGCAATCAAATAATTAATTTACAATTCAATCAAAATATTGTACTTGTGATATAAAGCTCACATTTAAATCTTCCCCCCCAACCAGTACTATTTTTTCTTTTTTTTCTTTCTTTCCACGAGGGGTGTCTCTTTGGATAGAAGATTTATCAATCTTGTCTTTAAGTACTTGTCTAATAGAAGTCAAACACTCTACATACGAAAGACAGAACAACATTACTTCGTCGACGAGAAACTGAAAATATAATGCATTCTTTGAATGATTTTTATCAATAAACTGTAACGTTCATTTAATTTCAAATACCTTCATCGAAAACAAGGATAACCTCACGGATCCCATCAGTTGTGTCAATTCATTTTTACGGTTTGCATCGTCATGATTTACCCACAATTTCACAGAATTGAATACGTCTTCTTCGGTAGAGACGAGCAAATCGTCCGATTTCAAGATTTCGATCACGATTGAGGCTGGCAAATTGAGAAAATCTTGTGTTTTGTGCAGCTGAAACAGAAGTGGAATTGAAATACATATATTAAAGTGACATATTTTTTTTATATAAACAACACTCACCGTCTCGAAATTGTCCAGAGTCAAATCCATTGCCTTTTTTATTAATTCGGAATCACCCGTATGTTTCAAAACTTGCAGACAGTTAGAACTATTGACTGTTTTAAATTGTGGTGGAATCTTCACTTTGAGTCGTTTGGCTAGGTCCAATAATTTTTTGCGGTGTTTATCTTCTATACCTACAATTATATTTCAGATTATTATTATTAAAACACGCATTTCGAATTGATTATTTTTAATATTCATGAACTCGTACTTATTTGTCCAGTGTAACAAAACTTCAGGATTGCTTCGATGATTTCAAAGCTAAATTGTGACATAATCTTCTCTATTTCAGTTTCGTTTGTACCAAAGAATTCGCTGCACGCGAATAAGACGATCAAGTGCGCGTAGAACCTGCAATTATGAAAAATTATTATTAAACTGACAGAACAATTTGAATTTTAAATATTTTTGGATTCGAATTTAAGATACATTTTGTCTCGAACATCAAAACTGGTGTCGTAATACTTATTTTGTTTCATGGCATCATACAAATATGCCACTCGTTTTGCAGCAAAATCGGACTTCCGCTTCACTCTGAACATCTTGCTTTTGATTTTCTCTTAGATTTCTTCTGAAAAACAAAGTGGAAAATTAGACATTGTAAACACGGTAGAACTATAAGTGCTAAGCATAATAAAGTTAGACTTACCAATTAGACGGAATATCAGCGAATGATTTGAAGCACTCTCATTCTGCGTTTTTATCACGATAGATAAGGATATCTCAACCCTGCTGTTGCATTGAAACGTGTGTATTACTTAATATCGAATGAGTGGTTGGTTGTTTTCATGCGGTTTTTCATTATTATTGTAAACATATTATTCTGTGGTAGAATGCCACATCCATGTTTTTCTTCCTGCAAAATGTGTAAATATCGCTTTTTCAATTTAATCATTTGAAATTTCATAAATCAAAATCCCAATACCAATCCAGACACAATATGTTTGTTCAGATGATTCATTTTACCAATCAATCTTAAATATATTTGATTGTTTAAGAACTACGTTTATTATAAAATTGATTCACAACTAAGGCTTTCGATCCCGGTGTTTTCTGGTACCGTGAATCCCGGTGCTAAAACTAGTCTGAATACCGGGATTACGGTGCTGGAAAAATTTCTTTAAAAATATTATTTTTACAAAAATTATAAAGAAAAAACACAAAACAACATTATATAATGAAAAATGATGGAATGAGCAATGACAGTCATAGTTCATTTGTTTTCTCTGACCCGTTTTGGTGCCGGCTTGCCGTTCCCACGAAATGGTATCGACGGCCTGTATTGTGTCGCAGATTTTGGGCACAACTGCAATGATATTTGTAGCATATTTTGACTGATTCGAACTCATAATCGATCACGTTTTCACGTGTGTCTCTGTGAGTGTCTGTGTATGTTTCTGTACGTCAGTGTATTTTGGGGATTTTTTGAACACCGTTCGTCCTATCGAACTGAAACTTAGTATCGGTTATTGAACTTATTATCGATACGACGTAAATTTTTTTCAAATTTTCAAGTTGACCGGAAATGGTACCTCCCATTATAGGTGTTCTCTTTTTTCCTAACCTCTTTTCAGATTGCTTTGGATTTTTTCGTCTGACAATATTTGGGTTCTTATCTACACTCTTTTGTTTCGATGAATAATTACTAGAAGGTACAAACTATTTGTAAAAAACGAATCAATGAATCACGGTCATTAAATACAGATCGACCGTTTCCCCGTTGACATATCCCTATCACGATAGATAAGAATATCTCAACCCTGTTGTTGCTTTGAAACGAGTATTAATTATTTATTGGAACCAAAAATTCAAAATCACCTTTTTTGTTTGTCAAAAATTCCAAAACAGTGCCATGACTTCTTCTTCATGTGCCATGTCCTCCTAGAACGTCGGCAACTAGATGTCCCATTCTTATTTTGTCCATTGCTGCTCGGAATAGTGCTCGGGTGCTGAGGCCGTACCACTGCCGAAGATTCTTTAGCCATGATGTTTTCCACCTGCCCCGACTGCGTTAGCCTACGATTTTCTCCTGGATTATTAGGCGCAGGAGATGGTATTTTTCGTTCCGCATCACATGGCCGAAGTACTCTAATTTACGCCTTTTCACACTTTTGAGCACTTCGACACGTTTTCCCATCAGGGCAAGTACCTCGGCATTGGTACGACGCGCCGTCCATGAGATTCTCAGTATCCTTCTGTATGTCCACATCTCAAATGCCTCTAGTTTCTTGCATGTGGCATCTGTCAGGGTCCATGCTTTTGTCACATACAGAAGGATGCTGAAAACGTAGCATCG
Organism: Arctopsyche grandis; assembly: GCF_051622035.1. Classification (NCBI taxonomy): domain Eukaryota; kingdom Metazoa; phylum Arthropoda; class Insecta; order Trichoptera; family Hydropsychidae; genus Arctopsyche; species Arctopsyche grandis. The sequence continues at coordinate 27,754,218 of NC_135363.1, read as the reverse complement.
TAGAAGTCTCAGTCGGAGTGCTATACTGAGATCACGTGTGGTTAGGAATTTTATCAATTTCAAGAATGTAGCTCTTGCTTGCTCCACTCTAACGCGAATTTCCTTTCCACTTTCACACGTTTCACCCAGATAGCACCCTAGATATCTAAAACTTAACTAAGTTACTTAAAAGCTATTTCAGTTTTCTTGAACCTCGCAATATTTTGGAAAATTATTTGAAACCCGAAAAAAATACGCAGAAGCTTTCTCAGAGGAACTTGATGCCCTGTTCATTCACTATTGAAAAAATACTCGACTGAAAATACAATCATAAGACAACTTTCACAAGTACTCATCACGAAATGCAGTTGCTTAGAAAGTGTATTTTCAGAAGTTTGTGTTACTGTTTACTCTACCAATAGCAGTGGCGAGTGTTGAAAGATCTTTCATTAAGTTAAATATGTTTAAAGACTACAAAAGAAACTCGATCAGACGATCAAGACTAATTAATCTCGCACAGGCCATTGATCATAAACAAGTATCAAAAATGGAACTTTTTTTATGTTTAGTGATTTCGCAAGAAAGAACAAATTTTAAAATTAGTGAGCTATTATTAATTTATTTTCTTATTTAATTTTACCCATATGTAATTTTTGAATGAGGGCCCAAGACTTCTAACTCCGCCACTGACCTGATACATAAAACAAATTCGTTTTCAAATCATATAGATTCAATATTTAATAATCCTTAGGTTCAAAGCAAATTGACATCTTACGACTTTAATATAATAATCAAGATATAATAAATTGTTTGAACATGACAGCGCAATTTTTACATATTTTACATAGATATATACCAGGAAGGTTTGACAGGAAAACCCCAATGCGCCTTCCTGGACAATTAATTACAAACAATGCAGTATTTTATTATTACATAAATCACTGTATTTCCAGAAGCTGAAGAAAACGAAATAACAATTAATTAATTACAGAATTAATCCATTGAGACATCTATGGATTAATTCTGTACATAATTTGTACAAATTGTACATACAATAAATACAGAAGATTTGTGACAACAGGAAAGATGATTTTTTGCCAATTTTAAGGAACCGTTTCAACAACGATCAGAAAAAATTTGCAAACTCTGATTGGAGTCACAAAACCCCCAAATCTAACCAGCAGTATAGCGGACCGAACCCACTGATCACTTGGTGCTAAACATACATTCATATACGCTACCGTTAAGCCATACTGCTGGCTTAATATGAGCCGTTATAATTGAAAGTGGCGTAAGTCCTCTTTTCTTCATTTCAAGAAATATCTCGCAAAACATTAAATATAATGTTTTGTGTTTGAAAATATTTAAAAATACTGGTTGGTGGTGAGATCACGTAAAACTTAAGAGGGCTGTACACCCAAAACCTTAATTTTGTTGCCGTTCCTTTCTTCGATATATATATTGAGTGAATGCGACAACATATATCAAAATATATGTATATTGAGTGAATGCGACAATATATATCAATATATATATATATTGAGTGAATGCGACAGTTGCGCTTCGACCAGATAAAACGTATTTTAAATCGACAAAATCGAGGTTTCGTATTCTTCTATTTTCTCCTCCGAAACTGGACCAATTTAAAAAAAAATCATCATCGGTATGAGAAAGATATTTTCTGTGCAACTATGTGCGTATTTTTTTTAATCGACCGTTAAATAAGCACGCCGGACTCTTTTCGTGGATGTAAAAAAGAGGCGATTTTATAGATGTTTGGCGGCTCCTAGCTCCTATAAAAAATAACTAATCAAAAAAATAAAACGATAGATGCATCCCAATGGTGGATATCCATAGCATATTAAAAAATAATTTCTCTAGTGCCATAATTGAGGAAGGGAGAAGTGTAATAGGTTTATATGGACAAGGCGCTGGTGTTCAGCCCTCTTAAGATTATAAAAAAGATTATCATAGAAAAAATAATACACTTTTATTTTATTTCAAAAATATATTACATGTATAAAAATATAATTAAAACTTCTCGTTTCGAATATAAAATTAAATAAATAAAGTTTATATATACATATTTTTTCTTCTACATAGAAAGGTTATCTAATCTTAGATAGAAGAGTTCAGTTGAATTCAGTCTTGCGTTTCTAAGAATAATTTACGCACGTCCTCTTTTCCATTTTCTATTGCAAGGCTAAGTGCCGATTTTCCATTTCCATCACCGGCATTATAATCAGCATTGTATTTTAGGAGCACCTTACAAATATTTACTTTTCCGTTTCCTGCTGCCCAATGAAGTAGCGTTTGACCATTTTTGTCTGCCGCTTTGGCATTTGCTCCATTGGATAACAACAATTCACATATTTCTTCGTTTCCATTCGTTGCCGCGCGATGAAGTGGGCCAAGTCCATTTACATCACCGGCATTGGGATTTGCCTTATGTTCCAAAAGTAGCCTACACAAATCGACTTTTCCATTTTCCGCTGTCCAGTGGAGAAGCGATAGACCGTTCATGTCCGAGGCATTGGCATCAGCTTTATTTCTTAACAGCAATTCACACACTTCATATTTCGAATTTTCCATAGCACGATACAGTGGTTTAAGTCCGTTTATGTCACCAGCATCAATATTTGCTCTATATTTTAAGAGCAGTTCACATAAATCAACTTTTCCATTGATCGCCGCCCAGTGTAGCAGTGATTGCCCGTTTTTGTCTGTCGCATTGGAGTTTGCTCCGTATTCTAATAGTAATTCACATATGTCTAGTCGTCCATTCGCTACTGCATGTTGAAGCGGACTAAGTCCATTCACATCACCAGCATTGAGATTTGCCTTGTATACTAAGAGTAGTTTACATGAATCAAATTTTCCGTGAGCCACTGCCCAGTGAAGTAGCGATTGACCGTTTTGGTCTGTTGCATTGGGGCTGGCTCCTTTCTCCAATAGCAATCTACACACGTCTTCTTTTCCATTTTTAATACCATAGTGAAGTGGTCCAAGTCCATTTGCATCAGCAGCATTGGAATCTGCTTTATGTTCCAAGAGCAATCTGCATAAATTCGTTTTTCCGTTCCCTACTGCCCAGTGAATTAACGATTGACCATTTTTGTCTACCACTTTAGCGTCTGCCCCGTTTGTTAATAGAATTTTACACAGGTCTTCTTTTCCATTTTTCATAGCATAATGAAGTGGTTTAAATCCATTTATATCACCAGTGTTGGAATCTGCTCCATGTTCTAACAATTTTCTACATAAATCCACTTCTCCATTTTCCGTAGCCCAATGGAGTAGCGTTTGTCCATTTTCATCGCATACGTTTGGATTTGAACCTTCGTTCAACAAGAATAGGCATTCTTGTAGAGTTTCATAGCAATAATCGGAATGAATATTGTCATACTTAATTATTGGTATGTTGGAATTATCAATACCTCCAAATTCTGTTGTGGATTTTTGACCTATTTTTAATTCATCGAATAAAACTTTCAGTTTGTTTTCACTTTCAAGATTTGATACTTTACGAAATGAATCAAATTTATTTTTGAATTCACTTAGTATTTTAACGGTTAATTCTTTGCTCTCAGCAACTATTCCTTCAACCCTTTTAACGGATTGATTTAAATTGTCTATCTTAACATCAACAACTTGAAGTAATTCTGTTTGTTTCTTTAAAAAATCTATTGCATTTTCACACTGGATTTTAATCTCATCATCAACGGTTTCTTTCAATAGTTTAACTTCTTTTATTAAGTCCTTGAAAAAATCTAAACTTCTCTTTTGCACCCAACTTGTATCGTTACGGTTAATTTGATCAAATATCGCTTCTTGTTTTTGTAAATAAACAGAATCATCAGTATATTTAAATTCCTTTATAACTTCGACTATGGCTTCCATTTTTATTTTATCCTTATAATTGTTAAAATTTTCCCCATCAAAAGGTCGACGAAAGTAATACTTGCTATATTTCGATTGCTCTCTAGCGGAAAATTCCGATATGTTATTATTGATACATACAATTCCAGCTTTTTCATACAAATTTGCTGTATTCCAAAGATTTTCCACGTCATCAGATTTATATTCAAGTTCATAACCTGGTCGCTTTGACTTCGGATATGGAATTTTGGTTGATTTTATTCGTCCAATTTGAGTGGGTAATTTATCGAGCAAATTTGTTTTCGACTTTCCATAAATGACGCTCTGAGCTTCTAACATTTTTTCAGGTACTTTATCCGAAGCAAGCTCGGATGTTTTGCTGTCTTCTTTGACGAAATTTAATAATCGTTCAGCTGCATCCCGCGCTAAAAACTTCAAAGCCTCCTGAGGTCCAAATTCCGTAGTGACCCCCATGAATTGTTGTTCGAAACTCTTGAATATATCAATACCGATTCTCACAAACACTTTTCTTCCTTGATTTTCGAATTTATGGAAATTATAAACGATGTCAGTGTATTTATAAGATTGCTTTTTATAGTATTCTTCAAACGGCAGATCCAGACACTTCTTTACTACTTTTGCAACGCCACCAACTTTAAAAAAATTTGCGGTAGTGCCAATTATCTCTGAAATCACCATTGGAATTTCACCAGTTTTGCTCACATTACCCTCCAAAATGTCGTAATGGGTTTTCAAAATGATTTCTATGACACAAACGAAATAAGTTACAAAGTCATCGAGACGTTGTTCGAATTTGTAAGGTTGATTTAATAGCAATTCAGACAATTCTTGATTCTGCGCCATGATTCTGTTTCTTGTGTCCAACCTATCTGAAAATATAAAAATTAAGAGTTTATTTACCGCATTTCTAAAGTAAATTATCAACAGGATACAAATATTAAAACATGACGTAATAGAAATACGTACTGTGCGTCAATTTTTGTCTTTAAATGGAAATAACTGCCAGAAGATTATTGGGAAGCGCCTATCTGTAAAAGAAAAAATAAAATTTGGTTCATATTGATTTAATAATAATAATATATTTTTATTCCAGACAATAAGGAAGATATTTAAATAACAATAAAGACAAAAATTTTAATTATAATTTAATAAATGAATGAGAAATAATGAAATTATTATTTATTTTTACTATTCAACTTTGCATATCTTAGTGGATTTCTTATTACAATTAAATTACTGATCAGTGATCACTTTTTCAACAAATTGCAATTCATAGAACAATTATACCATAACTAGCTGAAACCGGTATGCGTTGAAATGCCACAATAACGAATGCAATTTCCGTTCCCGTTCCCGTTATTACAGTAATGATAGTTTGTTGGAAAAACGCAGGCAGCGAACAAATTTGAAATTATTCAATTATTTGTTTATTTTACCCTAACAACGCAGGTGGGGACGTGAAAACATTAGAAATTATTGCGTTGCAATGCCATTCATTCCCGTTTTTCCCGTTTCCGTTCCCGTTTTTGGGTGATTTTTTTTAAAGAAACCATCGCGGACATACACACAATAACTCCTGTAAGTTTCATCGCAATCGGTTGAATGGTATAGGAACGCATACGACAGACAAACATTGATTTTATATGTACATACATATACATATATAAAATCATAGTGTTTTTAAGTCTTTTAGATGATTTTCAAACAATTAAGCTGGTCCAAATTTTATCGAAATTAAATAAGTTAGATTATTTTTGCTTTATAGCCTTTAATACAGTAGAACCTCGATTATCCGTATTTTCAATTATTCGGAATGTTAAAAACAAGCGAAAATTTTACGATTTTGCTGCTTAACATAAAACAGACGTCATACATGCATAACATAAAAATTCGAAAATAAGACGTAGAAATGAGTCAGTTGTCTTCAAAATTCAAAACTCAGAGGACGTTTGTTTCTTGAAAAAAAATTGATTCTACCGAATGTCTTTTTACTTTATCTATGTACGTAATAACAATAGATGAAGTTTTGAGATCATGCAAAAATTTGAACTCAGAATCGATCACTGATCACGTTTTCATAATTTAGAAAATTGTGTGTGTATTTGTGTGTTTCTGATTGTCTTTTTACTATTTTTATAATTTTATATATGTACATATGTATGTATATATAAAATTATTTTTATCTCAACTGAAAGTTGTACTTTTACCCTATAAGATCGAGGTTTTATGTTTTTCTCGGAAACTTTTCGGCGTATTGAACTGATATTTCATAAATCGAATCGTTCAAAAATAATCGACTCGTCGTCATAGAAATTTTGACTTGTTTACGAAGTCCCCATGTCGTCATAGACACTTTCTCAACCAACATTACACATTTTATTACATACATACAAAGCCTCTTTCGAAATTATATATTAGATGTAAATGTAGACAAATAAAAATTATTCATATTTGAATGTACTCACCTTTCCCTGTCAGTTGTGATTTTTTCGATTATCCGGACTACCTTCATCCTCAATGGGCCCGGATAATCGAGGTTCTACTGTATTTACAACTTTCAAATAAAAAATATGAACGATAAAAAATAACCGTTACATATTATTTAATTAAGAAATAAAAATATCCATTTTACATAAAAACGATGTATCATGTTTACAAGTTTCACAAAACCGCATTATTTTTTAACAGATAATATTATCAGTAACAAAAATTCTTCAAGGTTTTACTATGTAAATATTGTCACAATATATGTACATATGTATATTGTGTGTAGCAAAGCTGTGGAGTCAGATATTGGGGAAATGTCGGAGTTGTTTTGCGATTTTTCTTCCACTATTTTTTTTTATTTTCTCCAACAACTCTACAGCCCTGAGGTTAAGTGTCTGTTCAAGTTTAAAAAATACTCAACGGCAAAATAAAATGCAGTCGAGTGTATATGAATAAAAAGATATCCCAATGTACTTGTTTGTGTACATTATGTACAAAGTCGAAAATTAATTTGCATAATACATCCCTAACGCAAGTGTATAAATTTAGAGTAATAATTTGGTAACCTACAAAATCATGTGTTGAACTTGTGGGAATACAACTACAGCGTACTCTCGATTATCCGGGTGCGGATTATCCGGTTTGCGCATAGATGTATAATACATAGATCCGCCCTCACGGTTTATACTGGTCTCCCTTTTGGCGCATGCAAAACACATGGCGCATGCACACTTTTCTCTCAGTAGGTTAGTAGCTTCTAAGTAGGAAAGGTCGATTGCGGAGATCTTGTCGATAGATATGCGGAGATCTTTTCGTCTTTTCGTCACTAACTGAGGGGTGCGGGGGGTTTAACTAGCGGGGGGAAGTGAAAAAAACGGTAATTGGACTATTCGTCACATTGGGGTGGTTACAAAGACAATTTTTGTCATGAAAATCGCAAATACACAATATTTGGCACTCAAGTTCTCGTTACTATGATAGTTATCGTTAGTATGATGGACTTTTCGGCTGCCAGATGTTCCGTTATAGAGATTTTAGTGACTTTGTGACGAGTAGTTTGTGACCAGTAATCACCGAACCGAAAAAAACGCCGACCGCTGCGTCGTAGGGAAAAAAACCTTTTTTTTCCCAACTTCCCCCCGCACCCCTCAGTTAGTGGCGACAAGATCTCCAACGAAATTTGTATGTAATGCCATATCTAGGTTATTCTAGATCTATGGGTTTGCGGATTATCCGTGCTTGAAATATATTAATTATTTTTTTTAAATTAATTAAATTTTGCTCTTATATGATAATGAGACGCACCGATTGATTGCGACCGTAAACATGCGTGTTATTTGAAACAAATTATGTCACACTGAAATGTTTTTTGTAGAGCAGATTTTTTCGAACATACGTATGTATAATTATTATCAATTATAATACTTTGTGTGTGAAATTATTTTCTTTGCTATTAACTCGAAAATTTTCAGAATTACATACCTGTTCGAAATATAGTTAAACAAAAAAATAAGTTAGAAGCGTTCGCGAGAGATTGTGATAGTTCTGCAGGTCCTTCGAAACGAAAAAGTATGAAAATATCAAGATACGAAGATTTGGTTACAACTATATTCATATAGTTAAATCAAAACTGAGCAGAAGGAATACCAATTAGCGGTCGAGTGTGTATGGAAACAGCCAAGTTTTACCATGAAAAATTAGGATTAGTAGACAACTTCATGCTTCGTCTGGCTGATTGACTAGATTTTTTTTATATTTTGGCAACAGTAGTGTAACTATAGGTACTGTTGCGTAGGGGTGGGTGGAGGATCCAAGTAAAAGGCCAAAGTCATGTCACAGCATCTATTGGTGATTAAGGAGATACACGCACTGGCAGTGCTCCGTCCAGAATGTCTTGATATCGCCTAAGTACCACCTTATAAGGGGCAGGTCTCTCAGGACATCTTCGACGTCTGATTTGTTTACCTATTGTTATGGTCACGTACTCGGATATGAATTCCCACGACATTCGGTCCCACGGTACCACGGTATCGCTCACTTCTGAGAAGGGACCAATAACGGTCAACTCGGCGGCCATTGTTTAGCCTACATGCACTTAGTAATCCTTGAAACCAATTATAACGGTCGCACAGTGTCAGGGATGCGCCTCGGCTTAATCCGATTGCACTTAACCGGCGGCTCTTTACTAACCTCTTATTTTAGTATACGTATCAGTACTAACGGCCATACATCTGCTTTACTAGAAGCGTTTTGCTTAATAAATAATGAGTATTAAATTATGAAACAAAAATTTGTATTGTCAATATGATATTATACTCGAAACCAAGTCAAAATGTGATGATTCGGATTATCCGTGTTTTCAATTATCCGTGCCCTCCCTCCCAAGCATTAGGCCGGATAATCGAGAGTGTACTGTATTCCAAGAAGCAGGAAATTCGAGAGATTCGACGAAGGTCAATAATACATACCGTTATAGACGGTGCAAAAATAGAATAACCTCTGCAGGAAAAACAGGTTAGAACAGAGGATAAAATAATAAACAAACGTCCAAGTGAATGCATATGTAATTGCGAAATTTCGACAAACAATTCGAATACCCTCAAGTAAAAATTTAAAGAAACGATGAATCATAAATTCATATTAAATAAAAGCCTTGTAAAAATTGACATCTTTCCTCGACAAATTAGGATGATTTTTATTTTTCAATCACATGCAAATATTTATATAAAACAAACCCGATATCAAAGCATATAAAAATAAACCTACATACATATATTTCCGAAATCACTATGTGCTGATCAACGATTTTTATATAGGTATGACAGCGATTCGCGTTCAGACGTGCTCACACGATAAAGTTTATCGAACTTGTGTTCGTGCTGCACAGCTGTCTGAGTCATGTTACATATGTACATACAGTGGCGGACTGGGACTGAAATTAGTACATGCCAGGTGTCAAAGGGGCCCCACCCAGGGTTAAAAAAAATTGTCCCCCCCCCCAATATAAAAAAAATTTCTTCTTTCCATCACGCTTAAAATTAAGGGTAAAAAAAATAAAATTTTCAAAAATGGGAATAAACATATTTAAGTACAAGAAAAATGGCAAAAGCAAAATAGATCCATAAATTACATTTCTTTTTAACCCTTGTCCTAGGTAAATAGAATGCGGCATAAAAGCGGCTTTTACTTTCGGTAGAAAACAATCAGGGACGTCATTTCAGCTTTTTCTTGGGGGGGGGGGCAGGCAAAGATTGGTCAAATTGAATTTTTTTTCAAAAAATCTATTTTATATCGGAATAAAAATGGAAAATATTTTTTGCATACACCTTATTGAGTTATAAAATATGACAGAAATCAGCTTATTTTTAATAAAATAATTAAAAAAATATATTATGTAAAAGTGAAAAAAGCGCCGCAGGCGAAAATTTTTTCCAAAAATTTTCACATGGTCAACAAAAATCGACCATCAAACTGAGTCACTAAAAAACTATCAATTAACTTAATTTCTACTGACTGTCTTTTCACTTACATACATACATATATATGTACGTAATAACAATAGATAAAGTTTTGTGATCATGCGAAAATTCGAACTCGGAATCGATCACTGATCACGTTTACATAATATAGAAAAATGTGTGCGGCTCTGTGTGTTTTTGTGTGTGTCTTTATTATTTTTATTATTTTATATATGTACATATATATAAAATTATTTTTAAACCAGAAGTAGTACTTTTACCCTATAAGATCGAGGTATTTTTATTTTTTTCTCGGAAAATTTTCGACGTATTGAACTGACATTTCATATCTATAATTATAAACCAAATGCCAAGTTATATACATACATATATAAAATTTCGTGATCACCCGTTAACCGAAAGTGACAGTTTACTCCTGTTGGCAGTTTACCGGATTTTTCTTCCACTATTTTAATCGACCCTTTAAATATGTCTGCTCTTCACGATTTTATGTATAATTCCTTGTATCAATATGATGAAAATATAATAACAAAAAAATCATCAAATTTAATTAACCAGAAGTGGGATTTTTTCCTCTTAAAAAAGAAAAACAAAATTACCACAACCCTGAACGTATCAAGCTGAAAAATTATATTTGTATTCTTTATGTACTAAATTTGATAAGGTTTTGGTCAGAAAGCAATTTTATTAAATAACTAAAACTTTTTTTGAACCGAATTCGTTACACATTAAGTTTAAATCCATCTCATTCGTTGTTTTGTGAGAGAATGGACGTCTGCAAATACATAAAATAAAACTACGAGAAATAAAATCATTTGTGATTGAACCGATTCAGTAAAATATTAATTTAAAATCTTTTTTGAAAACAAAAAATATACGAACTTTCGGAAAAATAAACGTTACACAAAATCAAGTAAATGGGACCTTTCTAACGATTCGCTCCATAGGATGAACAATTTCTAAGAATTTTACCCAAGGCTTACCACTTAAAAACCAAAATATACTTGCTTTGAAATAATTTTTTTTTTTTCAAAGCACATAGCAGCGATTATTTTATTAGTTACCCAAAAGTAACATACATAGGAAATAAACGTAGCATTCATATATCCATAGTATCTCATTAATCATTAAATTCATAATATTTTCTAAATTCACACTATTCCTTAATTTAGGGGGACGAGTGTCCCTCTATGCCCCCCCCCCCCCCAAAATACCTTCATGAAAAAAATGTATAATATTTTCAATTAATGTTAATCGAAAATCGAGATTTTGGGGAGGGGGCCCCAAATTGGTATATACATAATATTGAGGTTAGAAATGGGCCCAGCAAAAGAGCCCACGCAAATGTTGAAACTTACATTTCAAGCCTAATAAAAAAAGTTAACCGATCTTTGGGCTGTTAAAGCAGGTATTAGTTGTTTGTGTATATCGTAAGAAATTTGTTTTGTTGAAATACCCAAACTTTAGCTCCCTAAGTGCAAGATCCTATAAATTTTTACACACTTGAAATAGTTAAAAGTTATTTAATTTTACTGAGGGCCCATATTTTCTAACAGATAGTGGGGCCCACATGCCATCGGGCATGTTCGCTTGTATGGCCAGTCCGCCACTGTGTACATATGTACTATAAACATATGTATGTAGGCTCACCAGACTGAATCATGTAATTTTTCCTCCATGTGTATATTCTTATTTGGTAATTGTGATAATAGAAAAGCATGGAAATTTTATGACGAAGACCCTCTGTTGCCTTGCTTTTCAATTCATTTGTAAGAAGTAGGGTTTCTGAACCGGGTCGACCCGGGACAGACATTCCCGGGAATTGACGGAATTTTTGTTGTCCCGTGACCCGGGAATAGGATTTAAAAAAATCTTGAAAATATACAACATTTTCACGACTGCATGAATGGAAATAATAAATCAAATACACAAAGAATTGTAAAATATTTTCAAAGTTTGTTGTTTAGCATCAAGTACAGCGCATTCCCCGAACGTGTAAGTTTTATGAGCATTATGGTTCTGTGCGTTTGGCTAAAATCATTTCTTGTAATTCTATTTTTGGAAAATTTCAATACCTTACCGATGAATTATTCTGAGAATTAAAATTGAAGAAAGAAGAAGCCTAAAACTGATTTTTTTAACACACATTTTAAATAATTCTAATTTTATACCGAAAAAAACATTCTTTAAATGCTGTAATAAAAGCGAATGGTATGTATATCCTACGGTGAAACTATTATGAAGCGAGTATGTATGTATATCCTTCTTGTATTGACGATTCCACAATGGAAGAAACCAGTGGCGGCTCGTCTATATGGGCTGCGGGGCTACAGCCTCCCAGAATAATAAAAATTCATGCTATTTTTGCCGTCCATATGGGCTGCAGGGTTGCAGCCTCCCAGTATAATATATATACATGCTTTTTTTTGTCTGAATTTGATCACCGGTATGGTCACCGAGCTACTAAAGCCCGATTAATCTCTGCACCCCCCCCCCCCCCCCCCTTTATGAATTCTCACGAGCCGCCACTGGAAGAAACTCTTTTAGATTCGGATGAAGATGAAACAATTGTGAGTTATCAAAGGCAAATATACAAAATAACGTAAATAAAAAAATAGCCTCGACTTTAAAAAAGAAATTAAAATATACATGGTGACTAGCCACAATAAAAAATATATTCGGGCTTTTAATTCAGATTGGTACGAAAAGAAGAAATGGCTCTGTGGGTGTGACATACAAAATACACTATTTTGCTTTCCTTGTTTATTAATGGGCGGAGATTAAGTCTGGACTGAAAATGGCTTCAATAATATAAACAGTTCAATAGAAAATGACTTCAATAATATAAAAATGGCTTTAATAATATTAAAATTTATCCATGCTAATAACTTATGCGATGTTCTTGGAGAATTAACGAAGCTCTTAAAATTTTTGATTACCACTCCGATGACAACTGCAGAACCTGAGCGATGCTTTTCTACGTTAAATAGAATCAAAACTTACCTCAGAAACACAATGAGTCAAGAGAGATTCGCAGCTTTATCGATGCTTTCAATAGAGAAAGATATGATGAGAAAAATAACAAATTTTAATGAAAAAGTTATAGACAAATTTGCTAATAGCAAAAATAGACGGATGGATTTTGTTTTGAAATAGCTTTATATCATTGTTGTTATTATTTTTAATAAAATATAAGTGATATGCACTTTTACTGATTTTTAATCTACCACAGCAACCCCAATTATCATATCCACGAGCCGCCACTGTACATATGTACACTTGCACTTTGCTCTTTTTTTTTTAATATATTCTTAGAAAGCACGCATTATAAGGAGTTTCACAATGCGATTTTAAAGAAACGGTGGCCTTAACTCTTTTAAAAGCGATATAAAAGGGACTTCAAAATAAAAGACGAATTCAAAGGAATATTCAGCAAAAAATCTATATTCAATATTAAATTTTCGTACACTTTGCAACTGATGTCTGACCAGATGAATAGTCTTTTGCATCAATCTTGAACGAACAATGCATTCGTAGAGGGCATCAAATCCAAATTGCCGCACATTAGACTGATAGGCGAGTGTAAAATTAACTTATAAGACTTAAAACTGTCGTGTATTTGTATATGTTTTATTAAGGAACGTTTCATCGCGTAACCTTTGGAACAGACATCACACTTGTATAGTGTTTGCCCACCGTCACATATCTTCAGGTTTCCGTTCGATTTATTCTTATGAAGACACCCAAACTGCATTTGGCTATTGTATTGTTTTAAGTTCTCTATCGAATTGTCCGCAGGCTTTTTACTGTCGTGGCGTTGAACGTGCAAATTTAACGTGGATTTGTGTGAAAATCTCTTCAAGCAAATCTTGCATTGGTGTGGTTTATCACCGGTGTGCACTAGTGTGTGTTCTTTAAGTTTACTCTTCTGACGGAAGGTCTTCGAGCAAATTTCGCATTTGTGTGGTTTTACACCGTCGTGCACCTTCTGGTGATCTTTAAAGTTACTTTTGAGACGGAACGTCTTAAAGCAAGTTTCGCACCGGTACGGTTTTTCGTCAGAGTGCATTTTAATGTGTTTGTTTAGTTTACTTTTGAGATCGAACGCCTTCGAACAGAGTTCGCATTTGTACGGTCTTTCTACGAGGTGGCCCTTTAAATGTTCATTCAGTTCACTGATCCTCACGTAAGTCTTCGAACATATATGGCACATATATGGTTTTTCCCCGGAGTGACGTTTCATATGCAAGTTCTTGGCAGATTTTAAAGTGAATCCTTGCGAACAGGTGTCGCATCTGTAAGGTTTTTCACCGCCGTGCATCGTCGTGTGATCTTTGAATTCGTTTTTATGAGTGAATGTTTCCAAACATTTGTGTGGCTTACCATCAGAGTGAATGTTCATATGAGAGTTGGATGTTTTTATATTAGTTTCACACTTCGGAGGCCTATTCGTGGAACATTCTTTCAATTCGCCGACATCTACGGATGGTTTTTCCACAGAGTGGCATTTCATATGCAAGTAAAAAGTGGATTTAAACACAAATTCTTTGGAACACTCGCTGCACTTGTACGAGTTTATACCCGCGTGCATGTTGATGTGGTCTTTTAAGTTATTTTTACGGCGATAACTTTTCAAACAAAGATCACATTGGAATAGCTTCGTATCGGAGTGTATTTTTTTCATATTAACTTTCAATTTATTTACACCGAGAAATGAGACAATGCCAATTTAGTACATTATGTGTTAAATTTGAACAAAAATCTGTTTTATTATACGTATTAATGGCACAATATTGTCTTAATTTGTAAGATAAAAAGCTTCAAGTATTCGAAGTTCAATATTCAAGTGACCAACTACTACAGACCAATCCAATTACGGTAGTCTATCTCGCATGTTATCCATTATTGTATAATCTCTAATGTCTTTTAAAGGTGGGTTAACGTAAATTTATAGAATTGACTATCCAAATAATAGTTTTAAATGGGTCCCCACTTTCTTTGTCCACATTAATCGTATTTAGATTCGGCTCCTTTTCGTCTTTTATACCTGAAAAAAATATCAAAATTCGTTTAGAATATTTAGACTTATCTACGACACGAATACAACATACATTATTGAAATATATAAAAGAAAACAATGTCATATTTTAATTAAAATAATAATTTATTGTAATTTTGGCTGCGATTATTCGAGCCAAAGTTCTGCATATCAAATATTGTGACCGAGACAATTTTTTTAAATTTTGATAGTGGAATATTATATAGATAATATATATATATATATATATATATATATATATATATATATATATATATATATATATATATATATATATATGTATTTACTCCAGCAACATGGTTATAATTATACGGTACTAGCTGTATTACCCGGCTTCGCTCAGTGTTTATAATATAAACCGCTTAAACATGACTAAGCTAATTTAATTAAAAAAAAAAAAAAATTAAAAAAAAATTTAAAAATTAAAAAAAAAAATAAAAAAAAAATAAAAAAAAAATCAAAAAAAAAAAATTAAAAAAAAAATAAAAAAAAAAATAAAAAAAAAATTAAAAAAAATTTTTTTAAAAAATCAAAAAAAAAAAATCAAAATTTTTTTTTGCCTTCTAGGGCTTCGCCCTCGGCGCCCCCCTGAGCCTTTGCCTTCTAGGGCTTCGCCCCTCCACGCCCCATGAGCAATTGCCGTTTAGGGCTTCGCCCCCCTTAGTTAATGCCTTTTAGGGCTTCGCCCCTCCGCACCCCCATGATTAAATGCCGTCTAGGGCTTCGCCCCCCTTAGTTAATGCCTTTTAGGGCTTCGCCCCCCGCGCCCCCAAGATTAATTGCCGTTTAGGGCTTCGCCCCCCTTAGTTAATGCCTTTTAGGGCTTCGCCCCTCCGCGCCCCCATGATTAAATGCCGTCTAAGGCTTCGCTCCCATGATCAGTTGCCTTTTAGGGCTTCGCCCCCCACGCCCCCAAGATTAATTGCCGTTTAGGGCTTCGCTCCCCTTAGTTAATGCCTTTTAGGGCTTCGCCCCTCCGCGCCCCCATGATTAAATGCCGTCTAAGGCTTCGCCCCCATGATCAGTTGCCTTTTAGGGCTTCGCCCCTCCGCGCCCCCATGATTAATTGCCGTCTAGGGCTTCGCCCCCCTTAGTTAATGCCTATTAGGGCTTGCGCCCCATGAGGCTGGGGCCCCACGGGGCTGCGCCCCTTGTGGCGCCCCCTTTTGAGCCCCACGGGGCTGCGCCCCATGAGGCTGGGCCCCCCGGGCCCCCTTCGGGGCCCCACGGGGCTGCGCCCCTTGTGGCGCCCCCTTTTGAGCCCCACGGGGCTGCGCCCCATGAGGCTGGGCCCCCCGGGCCCCCATTCGGGGCCCCACGGGGCTGCGCCCCTTGTGGCGCCCCCTTTTGAGCCCCATGGGGCTGCGCCCCATGAGGCTGGGCCCCACGGGGCTGCGCCCCTTGTGGCGCCCCCTTTTGAGCCCCATGGGGCTGCGCCCCATGAGGCTGGGCCCCCCGGGCCCCCTTCGGGGCCCCACGGGGCTGCGCCCCTTGTGGCGCCCCCTTTTGAGCCCCATGGGGCTGCGCCCCATGAGGCTGGGCCCCCCGGGCCCCCTTCGGGGCCCCACGGGGCCCCACGGGGCTGCGCCCCTTGTGGCGCCCCCTTTTGAGCCCCATGGGGCTGCGCCCCATGAGGCTGGGCCCCCCCGGGGCCCCACGGGGCTGCGCCCCTCGTGGCGCCCCCTTTTGAGCCCCATGGGGCTGCGCCCCATGAGGCTGGGCCCCACGGGGCTGCGCCCCTCGTGGCGCCCCCTTTTGAGCCCCATGGGGCTGCGCCCCATGAGGCTGGGGCCCCACGGGGCTGCGCCCCTTGTGGCGCCCCTGGCGGGGCCCCATGAAACTACTCGCTTTGCGCCCCCGCGGGGGTGAATCCATTGAATCGAAAAAAACAAATCGGCGCCCATGGATCGAAAAAAAAAAAAATCGAATCACGTGTTCGATGACGTCACCGATCTACGGACGACGACGACGACGACGAAGACGACGACGACGACGACCAAGGATATTTACATACAAAGTCTCTTTCCAAATTATAGATTAGATTCGCTTGCCTGTGGCTGACAGCAGCCTTATGAGTACAAAATCAATGGGCTGTGAGCTGCTTTCAGATGTCTTCGGTTTATATCTTCAAATTCGATCACGCAACGTTTCACTGTCACCATCACAGGCGAGCATTCCATGATAACAATGTTAAAACAATCAAAAACTTACAGCAGGGTGGACAGATGACAAAATTATCTTATTATTTGATATCCTAGCTTCACTAGGATATCAAAACATGTTTGTGCTGATGAGAAATTCAAAACTGATTTAAAAGGTTTTTAAATTGGTTTCTACATATTATTATATTGGATTTTACAATGCGTTGAACTCTTATCAATTTATTAGACGTCTTTATTTTTTAATATGGCAGCACTCACTGCTTTATTCTAGTTCTCTCTCTCTTCCTTTCTGAGTAATATACGATGTTGCATCTCTTTCTCTAAATGTTTGTATACATTTGGTGTGTCAAATCTGTCAAAGTCCTATCTTAAATATCGGTCTCCGTGACGAGACAGAATGCTAAACGACAGAAAACACAAATATCAGAAGGCAAAGATCGAAAATCGAAAGATCTTAAGTCGAAAGATCAAAAAAAAAAGGTGCATGGTAAACGGTACATACTCACTTAATTTGCGCGAGCAGGATACAACAGGAACAAGAGGAACAGGCTTTTCCTCCCGTATTAATGTGCGCACGCAGAATACGGGAGGAAAAGCATGTTCCTCTTGTTCCTGTTATATCCTGCTCGCGCAAATTAAGTGAGTATGTACCGTTTACCATGCACCATTTTTTTTTTGATCTTTCGATCTTCGATCTTTGCCTTCCGATATTTGCGTTTTCTGTCGTTTAACATTCTGTCTCGTCACGTAGACCCCTTAAATATAGTATCAGGCTTAGAGATGTGCCGGCATGAAAAAACCCGGTTTATTTCCCAGAGTAAACCGGGTGTAAATAAACCCTATTTCTTCCTTACACTTATAGGGCGGGTTAAAGATCACGTCGGTGTCACCGGTTAAGGTCTGTTCATATCTATCCAGCACGACCCGTATCCTGCAGGTGTCATGCAAGTGCGGATAGTATTCTTTGGTACATTATATGGACGTATTCATACTCCATTCGCGCATGCGCATTCATGCGCGTCCATATAGAATGTACTAAAGAATACTGTCCGTACTTGCAGGATTCGGGTCGTGCTGGATAGGTATGAGCAGACCTTTATAGGGGGGTTGAAGGGTTTGGACCGTTTCCCGGCCTATGGAAATTCAGTTGAATTTTGAAGAGGATCTTTATTACTCGATTAATACAGGTGTATTTGTATGTACAGCGAAGTAGGTAGGGGATTCGCTAGAACGAGCCAGGTCGAGCTCCTAAAGCTCACTGGCATCTGGGGACGATGCACTGGTTTATAAAGGTGTTGCTTGAGCAACGTGTAGCTGGGCTGGTAAGATCACGTTCTGGAAGATTCCAACGGGGTCGAGGTCTTCCTTTGTGTTCTATGTTTGATGCGTAGTTCCTTGGGATTTCCCGTGTACTCGTGTACGAGAACAGGACGCAATGATGTCATTTGTACAGATTAAGTTCGATGAGGGAAATATCATCGACCTAGTTTCGTATGGTACAAGTCGTGCTATATCCCTACACACTTAAAGTGGAAAAATATTGGCAAGACGGTCACCAAAAGGACAGGGAATCGAATCAAACGCGAAGAAAACTTCATGATGAAGTTGAGATATGTTTTCGATATGGAGTCTCAGTCCAGATTCACCATAACCAGAAAGAGAAAAAGTTAAATTATGAAACAGAAAGAGAAAAAGTATAAAATTATGGAACAGAAAGAGAATATGAACTTAGGGGGAAGCGCAAAGCCCGTGAAATTGTGGAAAATGAGTTTATTGTATCCCGGAAAATAAAAACTCTGCACCCAAGAACTTAATACTGACTATATTACTTTTGAACTGTCAATTGTCAAATATTAAAATATAGATTTTTTCAGAATTACAAAAAATTTATAATGATTCCAATCAACTATAAGTTAACGTACCAGTCAACGTATTAACTAGATACTTTGTCGTCTATTGAACAGCCCTTCTATGCATACTTACGTTTCTATCTGAAACATGCGATTTCAATTATGTACATTATGAGCTTGTTTTGTGCTACATTTTATTTCTCGTTCCAAACATTGGTAAATTGAATCTTATGTTTATGAAGTGTTTTGTAGTTTTAGATAAGACTGCTGAAATCCAAATAAATATTAAGAGGGCTGGACACCAGCGCCTTGTCCATACAAACGTATTAGACTTCTCCCTTCCTCAATTATGGTACTAGAGAAATTATTTTTTAATATGCTATGGATATCCACCATTGGGATGCATCTATCGTTTTATTTTTTTGATTAGTTATTATTTATAGGAGCTAGGAGCCGCCAAACATCTATAAAATCGCCTCTTTTTTACACCCACGAAAAGAGTCCAGCGTGCTTATTTAACGGTCGATTTAAAAAAAAATACGCTGATAGATGCACAGAAAATATCTTTCTCATATCGATGATGAAATTTTTTTAAAAATCGGTCCAGTTTTGTTGGAGTAAATAATGGAATACGAAACCTCGATTTTGTCGATTTAAAATACGTATTATCTGGTCGAAGCGAAACTGTCGCATTCACTCAATATATATATATTGATATATATTGTCGCATTCACTCAATATATATATATCGAAGAAAGGAACGGCAACAAAATTAAGATTTCAGGTGTACAGCCCTCTTAATGACGACGAAGACAATATTTTGGATGTGTCGAACGAAGATGAAGACTGAAAAATGGCGTGTATTTAATTGATCAGTAATTTCAGATTCCGTACGCTTCCCAACCGTCCGAAATTATTTGCGAACCTGGCAGTATATGTCGGAGTATTTCACTAGGTAAAAGTCGAGTTAATTCAGGGCACGGCAATACTATTGGCATCGCAAAGAGTAGCAAATCACAGGAAGGATCGGGGCGACCGAGTCTCCCCCGTCGAGAATTCCGACTTTTACCTAATATTCCTCATAGTTCTGATTTTCTTAGTACTTTTGCTATTTATGATAATACGATATAGAATGGAAATGAGATGAAAGAAAACAACTATTTTTCTATATAAAATCATAGTAAAACACATCTATTACATTAAATAAATTCATACATACATACATACATATTAATCAAAAGTATTGAGCCGTTGACTGCTATGATGATTCAAGTTCCAATTGTAAATAAGACCATTCTCCATGCCGGTTCCAATTTTTGGCAGTTTTTTCATTAAAATGCGAATAAAACTAATCTATGTACTTAAATTATAATACGTAAATTATTTAAAATATCATAGCTTTAGCTCCAAGGCTATGTATATTTCTAATCATTGCAATAAATAGAGGGTAGTGGAAGCACTGGCGGATTAACCGTTTGCCCGCGGCCGTCTTCTATGGAAGCTTTGGGCGACAAGTCTGTAGCGCAACCGTCTTCCATAGAATTTCTGAACTTTGCACGGGATTTTGAGCCTTATATGCGCCTATTTCAACTGTTTTAAGGTTCAAAATTGGTTGAATATATTACTGAGAGTTGAATGCCATCTATTCAATTTGCTTAAAATTTATATATACCAGTCAAAATTAGTTTTTTTGTAGAACCATACTAAAACCTCGTTTATGTGACGTCACGTCTGTTGAACAATGGCGACGATACGTCTCAATTGTATGAAGAATGATTATTTGACAATTAAGCCAAAACTACGAAATATATAATGTATTTTGTTGTTTAAAATAATACTTTATGTGTTAATTAACATATCTGGTTACTTGAGTAAATATTAAAATCTGTATTTAAGGCCGAAAACTCGATTGCCAAATTCGCGAAAAAGGTGCCACGTACAGGGCCATGTTGTTCGCTATATTTATTGCCGCGGGCAAAGGGTTAAGAGTGGCGCAATCTTATAGTTTACAACAGATTATGGGTAGAAATAAAAGGAGTGAATAATATCCTTATAATCCACTAATATTGAAAATTAATAAAAATCAATGAAGTAGCAGTATTTGAAGTTTTAAAAATTATGGATCAAAAATGATTCATTGCAATGTTTTAATTTGAAAATATTGTTACATTACATTAAAACACAGTAACATTCGGATTCTTATGAAAAAATAAATGCGGAGAATGGTTGCGGATTTACACCAATTCTTCTACTTGCGGAAAATATCATAATCGAAATATTTTACACTCCTATATAAAGGAAAAATTATTAATTGATTCATTGATACATCCTACATCCACGATTGGGAAGGATTGGTGTATGGAATCAAAAATATATTGTCATAATACATCCAACGTTAGTGTTATATTATGTATCATATATATGTACAATTACAATATACATATGCAATAAATTGTCTGTGAACGCATTAGTGTAGTGGAAACTATTGAATAGTAGAGTCGGAGAGCATGGTGGTCCGTTTGAAAAGGTCCAAAGTGAGTTCGCTCAGAAACACCGGAAACGATTTGTGGTGGCGTAGATGTTCGTCCACCAGGTCGCTAATTGTTCCAGCATAGTCCGTTTGCACCATTTCAATCCCTCCCCCCGACAGGATGAAATTCAAGTATTGGTTCGGAGAATCGGCGAAGATGCTCGATAGCCTGTAACGACGGATGCGAACGTGATTGCTGTCAGGATTACAATTTACGTTTGTATTATATGTATTTATTACCGATAATTGTTCACACTCGTGCGATCCATCTTATAGCCGAACAGCATATAGCAGACGTCTCGGTATTCTTGGAATGATGTCGTATACACTTCTTTCATCCTTTAAACATTTATATATATTTTCAATTTTACACTGTCGATATAAATAATATTGAAAAAAAAGGCAAATGTTACCGTTGTAGTTTTATTTTTCCACTTTCCAATTGTGATTTTAGTTGTTCGACATCTTCCGACGATGGTCCGTGACTTTGTAATGTTTCCGATAGCTTTTGGGTCATTTCTAATTCGTTTGCCTCGAGTTTTTTTATTTTGTATTTAAGTTGCTGTATCTGTGAAAGTTTATACAAATACATTTATTTAAATATACTAGTGTGTGAAAATTAATTTAAATTAGAACTAGAAGCACTCAGCTATGTATGTTTGGGTTCATATTACAAAAAAAATCATATTAAATTTTAAAATATATTATCTTTCATATACGTACATATAAATAGATAGATACATACCTCTAAATGTGCTTTTTCTAACTCATTTTTGACAATTTCCTCAGCTTTAGTCAGCGGATTTTGGGTCAAATGCAAAATCTAATGAAAAATCAATGCAAAATATTAATATAAACCAGGGCTTTGAGGTGTGGCCTTTTGGCTGGAGTCGGATTGTTCAAAATTTGAGCGACTTCAACTCCGATTTCGCATTTATTTTTTTACTTAATAATATATGAATATTGAATTACTAACTAAAAGTGATTCAACAATATACAATGTAAATACATACATATATAGATCTAAAACAGTGTTTCTATCTGTCTTTTTTTCATGTTTAGGTCAATTCGAGGAGAGGCCTGATATTTGACAAATGCTTACATTTTATTGGTATACACAAATTCATAAATAAAAAATACAAAAAATTGAAAGAAAAAACTTTAATTAAAAGTTAATCATTAACACCAGCTCACTATATACATATACGGTACCATTTATTAGTACTCCAAAGATATTAAAACATTAACCCAATGGAAAATAATAAAATTTTACATTATTAAAAGTTTTAAATCGGAGCTAGAGTTGGATTGTGGCAAAATGCTGGAGTCGAAGTCGCGTTTTTATTAATAACTCCACAACCCTGATATAAACGAATATAGTTAAAATAAAAATCAATTAACCCTTTGTATGCCAATCGACGATGTATTATCGATCGCAGTTTGGTTTAAGATTGACAAATCTACGTCGATGTTACATACGTACGGAAAACGAAAAATATCGAAATGACTCCTTAATCAATTTTTAAATGGGGAAATTTTAAGAAAATTAGCCATCGACGATCTCTCTGGCAGTATTGATAGAGAATTCGAAATAGTTCCGGCAAACAAAGGGTCAAAGCATCAAATTTCATAAAACCTTTGTTGTAGGAATGTTAGTTTGATCGCCTTTAGAAAAGCTACGTTCGACTTGCATTTCCAATTTATCATTGTGGGACCGCAGCACTTCGTTGTCCCTCGTCAAATTCATGACATCTTCTTTAAGACGAGACAGTTGCTCTTGCAGTATAGGCATACCCCCTTAAATGGAAACGTTTCTTAGTGGAAAAAAAAAAACTACATATTTGAAGTAATCAAATGTGCAATGGAAATGAACTGACTCATATTTGCAATATCTTCTTCTAACTTAGCAACCAGCTCTCGGTATCCTTGCAAACTCTTTTCGAGAATGTCAACTCTACTGTTCATCAAAGCCGCACTGTGCTGATTGTCTGTAGTGCCAATATTGCCCATAACTGTGAGTTCTTTTTCGTAACAGTCCAATTGTTGGCGATAACTATCCCGCTCGCGAGACACTGAAATAATATGAAATACAATACACCGTAACAAATTATGAAATAATACATCGAACAGAAACACAAACCTAATAAGAGTTTCTTTTGTAAACGATGAATGAAACTTTCTTGTGTTTTTTGCATATTCTGCGCGTCAGAGAGTTTAGAAAGAATCTTTTTATTTTCAAGTTTTGCATCTGCCAGTTCCTAAAAAAGAGAATTTATCAAGAATCGACTGTTCTAATTAGATATTGCGGAAAATATTCAAAAGCTTACACTTTTGGCGGCTGATAGTGTGACATCGGTATCTTTTTTCTCTGTCAAGAATGTCAATTCTCTTTGCTGCAAGTTTTCCAAGCGTTTAATGAGCATTTGGGGTTCGGGTGCTTCGTATGCGCTGCCGATTCTCTTCCACTCGTCTAGCGTTCTTTCTAATTCTAAATGTTGTTTCTGGAATTAAATCGAAATGGTCAAAAAACAAAAACCCTTGCATTTATATGTCATCCAAAAGATCAAACGTCTACATACTTGCAAGTCACCAAATTTTTGATAGAGAGGCTCCAGCGATTCTAATCGCGTTTTGTAATGATGAACTTGTTCTTCCAGTAATAGATTCTGATGGGAAGCGACACGCAGTTCAGTAGCTTCTTCACGTAAACGTTGAACTTCCTTTTCTAGAGAAGGCATACTGACCAAACGTTTCTGTAACACCTGGAAAATTCAAAATAAATCATTACACATACATACATTCG
Source organism: Arctopsyche grandis (assembly GCF_051622035.1). Classification (NCBI taxonomy): domain Eukaryota; kingdom Metazoa; phylum Arthropoda; class Insecta; order Trichoptera; family Hydropsychidae; genus Arctopsyche; species Arctopsyche grandis. The sequence goes on along the minus strand of NC_135363.1, from coordinate 27,729,969 downwards.
AAAATCAAAATTGCTGTTAGACGTATTCTGAACCTTCATTTCTTCCAAATCTTTTTTGCTACTTTCTAGATCTCGAAGCTTCGATTCGGCTTGATGCAGTGCGAGGGATTGTTGGTCACACTTTTCTTGCAATGATTCAATTTGCCGATTTTCTATAGCAGCCTCCTCATAAGCACTTTTATATTCACTAGCCTCCTTTTGATAAATATCCAAACTCTGCAGAGAAATATTTCAATGTCATATTTGGATATATGTACATATTTATGCACACAGGTTGGCCTGATAGAACTAATCCATACATACAAACATGATTTCTATTGTAAGTTTTATGTTTATAAATCAGTAACAAAATTTATTTACTAAGTAATGGAGTTTTATTAGGCAAAACTATATTTATGTATTTATATATATATATATATATATATATATATATATATATATATATATATATATATATATATATATATATATAGCATAGAAAAAAAAATCCTAAACACGAAACAAACCTGTGAAAGTTTCATAACCTCCTGTTTCAGCAATGAAATCTGTTCATTGTTAGTAATTCTAGAATTGGTTAAATCAGTCTTCAAATCATAAATTTCTTTCTGAAAATGTTGTTTTTCTTTATCAACTGTTAATTTGTACTCGTTAAATTCCCTGATAGACTGAAAATAAATAAAAGAAAAAATTAATTTATCGTATTAAGATCGGAAAATAAATCTTTTATATGGTAGGTACTTTGGAAAGTTGTTCTTTGAGATCGGTTTCTTTAGATTTCATCGTCTGAAGTCGTTGCTCAAAATCAGCTATAGTATTATCTTTAGATTTACGTTCACTACTAGCTATCCTTCTTTCGTTCTCGAAAAGCTCTCCCATTTCGTTCCTGATCAGATGCTGATGGGCGATTTGCTTTTCTAATTTTTCTATCTAAAATTGCACAAAAAATTTGTTCCTTACAATATTTATTTATTAAAATTCTGCCATAGTGACATTACAGAGTAGTTCCAAGCCTTCACTATGACTAAACAAAAAAAAAGATGCAATGAGAAGAAAATAAAACAACAAAATTAGCATAAATACACATGCACACAAAGAGTGGAATAAGTAAAAAAGCCAGCCTCATCGAAATACCTGCACTTTAGATTCGATTGCCTCAGCCTTGTATCGATTTATCTGCCATGGAGACGCTACCACTGGAGACATACTAGTATCCGATTCCGTTCTAGACCTTTTCAAAGGAGAGCTGGCTTTCCTTTTGCCCAGTACTGAAAAATACGAATTCGCATTGAAATTGATACATACATACATACATGCAAACACAGTTGATTATGAAGGGGCTACTCATACATATATTGTACTAAATTTGATAGTGAGAAATGAATATTGATTGATTGAAAAACTGACTGTCTGAAATGGTGTCGTCGAAGTTGAGTCTGTGTCCAAGTGGCGTGTGAGCCGAAGATGCTGGGGCGGCCGAGCTGGTGGCGTTGGAGTTGGAGTTGGCGGTGGAGGACGTGGATGTGGAGATGCCTTTCGAAGTCGGCCCCGACAGCACTCGTCTGAACGGTTGCAGCATGTCCAGCACCAGCGTGCGGTCTTCTGGAAACGACATCTTGAAGCACCAGCACCAGACACTAACCCAAACACCTGACAAGCCGACACCGACACCTGACTCTCGCGATCACCTCGACTGTCAAACTCCTGTCACCGGCGACTACCGCCAATGCGTTCTCAAACGCTCTACCCACTGTTGCCAATATACATACATACTAATGGGACGCTTCAGTGTTCGCACATCAAAAAATCATGAATTCACATTCACGTTCAAAAAACAAATGCACATTGTGACGAACGCCTTGTCATGCGGAAATGACTCCCACGTTGGGACGCGCAGGTGGTGAAAAGGTGTGCCCCCCAGGAACACGTTCTAAAGGGAAACCGAGGATTGACCTGGAGTGTGTCGTTATCTGTCGTAGGACTTCTCCTGATTCTATGCTCGTCGTCGAATCGTCGGGAGATAAACTGGAGACCAGGTCGCGAGGTTCTTTCTCTACGTAGATGGCTTCTAGCTGTTCGTAGACAGTGGCGTATGAAGAGGGCGGGAGCTCCAGGAACTGTACAGTTACTAAGTTTTTCCAAGAGCTATTCGACTTCTTAATAAAATCGTTGCTGCAGTGCCTGAATGCGATATTTTCCACCTAGGTGAGTGTAGATTATCGGATATTGTATACATATTTATCTGGTAAGCTGCGCTCAACATTATTTTTAATATGAATGGAATCTTAATCTACTCTCTTCCATTTGGGCCTCGCTGTGTTTTTATTTTTTATTTATATTTTATTTTTCTTTCTCCTTATGTACATTTGTATGTACTATTTAATTTTGTTCAATGTGAAACTAAAAATGGTGAAAGTAGCCAATGGGATTTATGGATTTTATTTTTGATTTTTACACTTTTTGATTTTTACATTTTTTTTTCTTCTGATGTATTATTTTTCTTTTGTTACTTTTTACTTTATCTATGTACGTAGTAACAATAGATGAAGTTTTGTGATCATGCGAAAATTCGAACTCGAGATTTTGACTGATTCGAACTCAGAATCGATTACTGATCACGTTTTCATGATCTAGAAAAAATGTGTGTGTGTGTGTGTGTGTGTGTGTGTGTGTGTGTGTGTCTGTGTGTGTGTCTGTGTGTGTGTCTGTATGTGTGTCTGTGTGTGTGTCTGTGTACTTTGGGGATTTTTTTCAACACCGTTAGTCCTATCGAACTGAAACTTTGTATCGGTTACTGAAATTTTTATCGACACTACGTACATTTTTTTCAAATTTTTAAGTTGACCGGAAATGGTACCTCCCCTTATAGGTGTCCTCTTTTTTTTAAGTTTTTGAATTCAATTTTCTCCCAAACTACTAACTGAATCGGACTGAATTTTTTTTACATGCACAAGAAATAATAATTTTATATTTTTTAAATATTTTTATCTGAACCGGAAGTAGTACTTTTACTCTAGAGAATCGAGGTTTTTTATGTTTTTCTCAAAAGCCTTTTGATTTATCGAACTGAAATTTCATATCGATCAGTTTAAGCTTAATACCAAGTTATGTATAAAATTTGGTAAGCGTCTGTCGACCGGAAGTGGCAGTTTACTCTTGTTCGATTTTTCTTCCACTATTTTTTTCGACCCCTTAAACATGTGTGGTCTTCACGAAAATATTCAAGTATAACTCTTGTATCAATGTAATTAAAATAAAAAAAAATCACTAAATTTAATAAACCGGAAGTGGGATTTTTTCCCTTCCGGAAGCTTCCGGAAGGAAGGTCAAAAATGTTGTCGCCTGGATCCTGACCACACTCCTGAGTGTATTAAGCTGAAAATTTATATTTATATTCTTTATGTACTAACTTAGATTTGGTAACGTTTTGGTCAGAATTCGTAAACCGGAAGTAGTATTTTTTTTTAAAACAATATTTCATTATTTTTTCATTGTTTTATTTTGACCTTTTAAATTATTTTAAGCGTCTTGATATTTATTGTGTATAATAAAGATAGTGATTTTAAATAAAAATTAAAAATAAAATCACCAAATTTAGTGAACCGGAAGTGGGATTTTCTCCTCTTAGAAAGGTCAAAAATGTTGTCGTCTGGATCCTGTCCACACCCCTGAACGTATTAAGCTGAAAAATTATATTTATATTCTTTATGTACTAACTTAGATTTGGTAACGTTTTGGTCAGAATTCGTAAACCGGAAGTAGTATTTTTTTTTAAAACAATATTTCATTATTTTATTTTGACCTTTTAAATTATTTTAAGCGTCTTGATATTTATTGTGAATAATAAAAATAGTGATTTTAAGTAAAAATAAAAAATAAAATCACCAAATTTAATGTACCGGAAGTAGGATTTTCTCCTATTAAAAAGGTTAAAAATGTTGTCGCCTGGATCCTGTCCACACCCCTGAACGTATTAAGCTGAAAATTTATATTTGTATTGTTTATGTACTAACTTAGATTTGATAACGTTTTGGTCAGAATTTGTAAACCGGAAGTAGTATTTTTTTTTAAAACAATATTTCATTATTTTATTTTGACCTTTTATATTATTTTTATCCTCTTGATATTTAATGTGTATAATAATTATACTGATTTTAAATAATAAAAAAATTTGAACAAAATCCGACAACCGGAAGTAGAACTTTTGTCTTGTGCAAGTATTTGCATATATTTGCGCTCAATTTGTATCGCTATCATAGTTATTAGTTCAATATTGAATTTTGTTTTGTAACCTTCTTATATTCCTCAAATACATAGATAAAGTCATGGGTTGGTCACACCCAAATTTTTTTTATTTTATATTATCATGTTTTTCTGCTTTTGATTTTTTCTTTTTATTTTATATTTTACTTGTTTTATCTTATTTCATCTTGTTTTTTCATCAAATGTAGGCCATTGTGGCGCATTAGGCTCTTCCTGTAATGCCACAATGTTCCAAAACTATAATTAAATAAATATTTAGAATAACTTTAATTAAATAAATTTAGAATGACTAATAGGCTCAACCGCATGTGGGTGAATGCTGGGCAGGAGATGTGATCTCGCGAGAACTCGAGTGCCAAATATTCCGTATTCGCGATTTTCATGGCAAAGATTGTCTTTTGGGCGATCGCAATGTGCCAATTGTAATAATCCAATTACCGATTTGAATACCCTACAAAATGAATGAATGGGTGCGTGTGGCGTCGAATGTGGAGAGTCGTCGTCTATGACTCGGATTTGACAGTTGTGAGGGGCGAGTCATCACCGTAAGCGGTCATCCGTCAGTGTACGGAAGGGAATTGGAGGTGGAGGTGGGAGGGGGGAAGCGGGAAGCGGGGGAAGGCAACAAGGGAAGGGAAAATGTATTTCCCAGTGGGCTGGCCCAAAGTGGTCTCGGTGGTGGCCAGCTCTGGTCTTCCGCTGCATCTCGTCTCCAATCGGGACAAAATACTCTTCGCCACTCTAACTGCCGACTCGCTTTTGCTTTGGTTCTGCAAGGTACACCATCACACCATCACACCATCACACCACTACACCTCTACACCTCTTCACCTCTACATCTCTACATCTCTACATCTCTACATCTCTACACTCACACCACACCCGTTCAATCGTGCACATACGTATTTATCTACCTTGACATTTGTTTTTGATTAAATGCCAATAACCAAAGGTGGAAAACCCACGTTTCAATACAAGATGGAATTGTTTTGTAGCCAAGATTTAGGAAAATACAAAATAAAGCTATGAGAGGTATTTTGAATGTTGGTAGATTAAAAAGTATTAGATGTATGTTAGATGAATTGGGATGGATGAGTATTAGAAATAGTTTAAATCTTAGTACATTGTCTTTTGTTTATAAGTTAGACCTAAGTATTTTAAGGATTATACAATAAGAAATAGAGATATCCATAGTTATTATACTGGAAATAAGAACAATTTAGTTGTAGGTAGAGTAAGGTAAAATAATGTACAATGCCCTCCCTGAATGCGTCAGGTCTTCTAAGACGTGGATGTATTCTTGCGAGGTGCGAGGAGACACCTCTGTGAAGGACAGTGCATATAAATTTATATATAAAATTTTAGAAATTAGCTAGATAGTTAAAATTATATAAATAAATTAACTTCGTATATATCTAAAACTGATACCCTAGGCATTGTATTTACAATTGTATGTATGTAATATATAATTGTTATTTTCAGCCATGTGTGCCGATCGTGTATCACAAACGGTCAGACGACTCAATTCTGCGTTTAGGAACTAACGTAAATGTTGAATGGAAACCGGATTCTTCCATGCTATGTATCACCGTGAGTTTTCTTGTCATATTTGCACAATTTGAGTGTTTATACTATTCTGAACCGCCAATTTATACAGACGTCAGAGGGTCATTTGATATTGTACAATGTGGAGCCAGTATCGGGTCAGACGAGTGCCTATCAACAATCAGACCCTCCATCTGCCAATCTCCGCCGTGATTCAGCAGAGCTATTCGTCAAAGAAATTATACCGCCCCTTCAGCTCGTTTTGGTAATTTTATATATATATATATATGTATATAATGTATAAATTTTATTTCATTAATAATGTTAATTATAAATTTGTTTTCAATCATTGTTACAGAATCAAGAAGTGTTGGTTTGGGACGGTGCAATAACTAAATTGTCTTGTATTAGCGGCTCGGAGATTATGGTGTGTACGACTCGGGGTCATCTATTGCGATATAGGTGGGATGGAAGTTTGAATAGAGACTATTGTCTAGATCTTCGCAGAATACCGTTTTGTGTCAATCAACAAGTGTCCAAAGGTATATTTTATATTTAGGTTCTTTTATCAGGTGTAATCATAGATATAGAATACCATAGATACGCCCTGACGCTCTAAGCCGATCACCCTGTTGGAAAATGCACACACAAAAAAAAGTACAGATCATGCACACTCTCTCTCAGTAGCTAGTTAACTTCTAAGTAGGAAGGTCGATAGACATTTTTCGAAAATGCCAACGTTTTCAGTGAAATTGTGTTACAATTACTCAAGAAAACATAAAAAGGCGGATGGCATCACATATCATAAGTAAGAATTAATATATAATGTCTTCAATTATAATAGTATTTTAACATATAATGAAATACCGGCGCGATGTATGTAGTGTTGTATGCAGTGATGGAACAGCGGTCGACAACCTCTGCCACAGGTGTCACTAAATGCACGCGTATATCTTGTTGGCACTGAAGGAAATTCAGAAATCGACATTAAGTTTAAAACTACAAACAATGAACTAAATATTAAAGTGTCAGCTTTAAAATTGATCCTTGTGGAAGTTACTAATGTTTAAATGATGGTTTTATTATAGTAACATACATTTGTAGTTTAATATAGTGTGTATAGCTAAATATTTTTTTCTTAATATGGCTTTATTAGTTTGGTTTACTGTCACGTGGAGTGTCCAATAAAATAAAGTTATAAATAAAATAAAACTTCAGTGCATATACATATACATAAACTGTTTGCTGACCACTGCCGACCGCCGCGTCCTTCCTTTTTTCCACCACTTCCCCGCTAGTTAAACCCCCCGCACCCCTCAGTTAGTGGCGACAAGATCTCCAATGAAATTTGTATGTAATGGCATATCTAGGTTATTCTACATCTATGGGTGTAATGTATCAGGCTATATTTATAATTTATATGTGTGTGTGTGTGTGTGTTTCAGCTATACCTATCGTTGAAGAGAATACTCATGTTAGTGATATTGAATACTCACCGCTCGTTGGCGGTTTTGGAATCACGCTCAATGACGGCAGAGCCGCCTTTCTCACGGCTACGACGCTAAAGTTTGATCCAAATGTGAGATTTCCGATTGATTATAATCGTTTTATGAAATTTGTATTTTACTTTTTATTTAGTACTGTTCAAATTTGTTTTCTTACTTTTTTTTTAATTTAATATTTGTTCAGTTCTGGATAGAACCCAATCTATCTAAGGTAAGATTATGCTATTTTGTTTTACGTATCATTTTAAAGCATAGTGTTATAGCCTATAACTTATAGGTAGTACTGTGCCGCTTATTTTTTTTGTATATGTAAGCTGTTTTTTATATTTATTTTTGATACAGTATCCTTGCAGTATGAAAGAAAAATCCAAGACTTGAATTTTTAATTACATTTACGCTAGAATTTATTCATAGTCGATCGAGTCTCTCAATTATTTAATATATTATCACTACATCACTTAAATGATAGCAATTTTTACAAGATTTATCTTAGTTTGTCAGACATTAAATAGTCGGAATAAATTAACGCATATTCAAAAAACGTTCTTTAGCACGCGGGACAGGTGTGTTTGTAAGAGGATCGTTTATTTTTGTTCAATTGTTACAATGGTTATTGTATGTACGAAGAAGTTGAGCTTCGGAGAAGTGAGCTGGTTGAACTCCAGAGGTTCACTCTGATGTTTGGAGCTGGTGCGTCGCTTTATATACGTACGTTCTGGCTTGAAGCGTGCCGTGTGCAGATGCTTTGTCTTCGACACGTGTTTTATCCGTGTTTAAATGACCTGTTTTCGAGGCGCGTGTTTTTGGGACACGTGTGTTGACCTGTTTTATAGCTATGGGGTCAGCGCCAGGACGTCGTTCATTTAAGAATGCGGTCGTGTGCCACGTGTAAACGTCTTTCAGGTTCCTGATGACATCACTGTCGGGTTTCGTTCGTTTTACGATCGAGCGATGAACTCTTTCTTCTGAAATGGTCAAAGGGAACGTTGTCCTCGAGTTATGCATGTTTGTACAGGAGCGACGATGATTGTGGTGAAATGTACGAGATCACTGGTTTTGATTTGTAATACCACAAGTTGTGCCATATTCCTACATTTCTTTATAAACAAAAAGTCGAGTAGATCTGCTTTAGTATTTTGTTAGTGAAATATTTCAGTACAATACATACCCATATTTAAGCTATTTTAAATATTAATAAAGTTAATTCTACCTTCAACATGAGGCCACCACCTCACCCAACAAATATAGTCTGAAAGACCATATTTGTTGACTAATCAATCTATACTAAGTTTGATTCAATAAATTTGAATATGACATTGATTTTTGTTTGCCTCTCCTCGTTTATGAAATATAAGCGTTTAAAAAAAAGCGCAATTGTACAGGTTTTTGACTTTTGCAGTCTTTAACTCAAAATCTAGTACTGCTGTGCCCGAAGTTGTCATCAATATTGGAATCAGTAGTCGGATGTTTTTTTCTATTGATTGCGATTTTTTATTGCTTTAAAATACAACTAATTATCTAATGAATTTTGTAAAGATTGTCTGCTCCGGTAAGAAAAAAGCGTGATTTTTTGTTGCCCAGTGAAATTAATTGAGGAAAATAATAAATCAGAAAATCGAAATCGAGCGGGTCTAGCTCGTTTTTGTAAAATTTTGCGGCTAAATTTGTTTGAAATGAATTTCAAATTTAACATTCATCGTTTTTTTATTTTATTTTTATATTGTATCTAGCAAGTGCAAGGAATATGGGCCCAGGGAATTGAGGATTCTACGTGTACTACCGTCAATCATAAGTATCGTTCAATTGCATTCGGAAGAAAAAAGTAAATTTAAATCCATATCCATGATACTTTCCGAGAACAGCTCACATAACTTTCAATCGTTGACCACTTTATTTTCAGCTCACACGTTGATGTGTTTACTGTCGATGAAACGACCGGTGGTTTAGAATGCTCGCACAGTATGATTCTCAGTTCTAAAGATTTTCCTGGCTCACCCGGCGCTGTGAAGTGCATGAGGTATTATTATACCTTTGTAGTATTACTCGCACATGATAATGATGTAACATTCAATTTATCAAACGTTTTTAAGGTGGACCGCTGACGGAAGAGCCCTCGCAGTGGCATGGAGCGGAGGTGGAGTTTCGGTGTGGAGTACTTTCGGTGGTTTGCTTATGTGCTCCCTCGGTTGGGACTATGGATTAAATCAAGACCTTTCCAAGTACAATCCGTTGAATGTTTACAGTATGGTAATTATATCGCATTCTGGCAGATATACTCGGCATTGCCTATATAAAACTATATATATAGAACTAATTTTGACTTAGACGACGTTGAGCGTATCTGCCAGCTGTTAAGGCCATATTATAAATTACTACATGTAACCCATTATCGAATTTATTTTAACCCTTTGCCCGCGGCAATAAATATAGCGAACAAGCCCTGTACGCGGCGGCACCTTTTTCGCGAATTTGGCAATCGAGTTTTCGACCTTAAATACAGATTTTAATATTTACTCAAGTAACCAGATATGTTAATTAACACATAAAGTATTATTTTAAACAATAAAATACATAATATATCTCGTAGTTTTGGCTCAATTGTCAAATAATCATTCTTCACACAATTGAGACGTATCGTCGCCATTGTTCAACAGACGTGACGTCACATAAACGAGGTTTCAGTATGGTTCCACAAAAAACTTATTTTGACTGGTATATATTCATTTTAAGCAAATTGAATAGATGGCATTCAACTCTCAGTAATATATTCAACCAATTTTGAACCTTAAAACTGTTGAAATATGCGCATATAAGGCTCAAAATCCCGTGCAAAGTTCAGAAATTCTATGGAAGACAGCCGCGCTACAGACTTGTCCCGCAAAGCTTCCATAGAAGACGGCCACGGGCAAACGGTTATAAAGTATTAATTTTTACGAATTTGTTTGTACATATGTATATGATAGTTCTAAATGCTGGCTTGTTTGTCATCGCGACAGCATTGATTTGTACTACTATTGTTTTTTTTTTATTAATATTTGTTTATCCTTATAGGAATGGTGTACAGAAGGCTATCAATTGTGGATGATACGTGAGTGTAAAGAGATTTCAATGAGCTTAATTCAGTTGGATTTCGTCAAAAGTGCCCTGACTGTAAATCCTTGCATGGTATAAAAAGCTTAAAAAAATTTTTCACTTATTCTAGTGATGCGTACGACTTTAAAATTTCTAACGATTTGTTGAATCAGAATCACCAGAGTCATCTGTATTTGCAAGCCGACGACAGGCTGTACGTGAACATCGGAGATAGCATAACGAAGGCGACTCACAATATGAGGAATGGCGAAGTTTCCGACGAGGTCAAGAGCGAAACGGCCAAAGACGATCCCTCCACGTTGTCTTACAGCCCTAACATGGATAACGACAATGTCGTCGTTGGTGAATTTGCCAACGAAGATGCTGATAGTTTTACGAATAGTAATAGTAATATTGCCGACGGGAAGCACTGGATCGTTTTGCCGTTGCCAGCCACATACTCGGCGACCAATTGGCCGATACGGGTATGTGTTAGCAGTGTGTATGCTTTAATTCACGTTCAACATTTGGTGTTGATTCCGATTTACATTCTTATAGTACAGCGCTATCGATGCTTCGGGTCAGAATTTATGTGTGGCTGGTCGTACTGGTATCGCTCATTATAATATGGTGTCCAGGAAGTGGAAACTGTTCGGTAACGAGACCCAAGAGAAAGACTTTGTCGTCACTGGGGGTATGCTCTGGTGGAGGGACTATATTGTCGTAGGTAAAAACCAGCTTATTAACTATCAGTACTCTGTCGATTACATATGCAACGTGTGCTGTTTTTCATTGATTTCGATTCAATTTTAGGTTGCTTTAGTATATTGGATGGCAACGACGAGCTCCGGTTGTATCCGAGGGATACGAAGTTGGATAATAAATTTGCTAAGATTTTTCCCATACAATCTCAAGTGCTGCTGTTGGATATGTTGGAAGACCAGATCATCATTTTCGGCGCCGATGCTCAAATATCCATTTATAGCATGAGACAGAACGATGCAGGTGAGTCTTAATTAGTTTGCATAAACTCTAACTTAAATCAATTGATACACTGAAAGGGCTAAGAGAAGTTTCATGGTTTAATTCTTTGAGTGCTGACATATTTTCTTTTGAAAGCCCGCTACGCTGAAAATTTCGCAACATTTCCAACTAGAATTATTTAGAAATCCAATAGAAAGCAGGTATAAAAATTGTAGCTAATCCAAACAAACCCTAGATAACTACCGCCGAGGATTTCGAGCTTTGTAAAGACGTGTTTAGACTCTAATATATCTTGCAACAATATAAAATAAACAAAAGAAGTATTAGTGAATGCATTTTTCCAAAACTAGTTCCATCTTCTTCATTGTTGTTAAAATGTAATGCTCACAAAATGCTTTAAATGCCGAGCCAAAATCTAAAATACACAGCAGTTGGGGATTTCCATTGAGAAATTCTGCTATGGTTATAAATTCAGAAATTCCGGTGTAAACCTGTCTTTGACACGGATTACACGACCCATGTTCAATGCTACCTGGAAAGGCTTAGCGAGTAGTATTCTTGTTTATTTTTTACATACTCAAAATATAACGTCCATCGGCATTCAAAGGGTTAACTAGAAGAACTTTTGTACTGTAGTTGTCAGGCTCATAACTGATTCGAACCAATATTGAAAGGTTCAAATTAGTTCAAAATAAAGTAAATTGGCAGTTAGACTACATTGTAATAGGATATCTTGTATTGCATGCAAGCATTAAGCTTGAACATTATCTGTTGCCCTTCACCACATATAGACATAATCATAATTGAAATTGTTTATAAATTACAGTGGGAGATGTGGAAATAGATTGTATACAATTCGTCGATCTGGCCGGTCTGTGTGTTCATCCAGCGTGCGTCGTATCAGTCAGCCTCTCTGATCTCCGTCACGAGACCACCCGACAGTCGCACCACACAATTCTCACCAATCAAACTGTGAAACCTGCATTTTCAATGGTATACATAAATCTATTTAGAAGGATTCGGAAGTTTGATCTGTGTCTTATTATGTCAATTTTGATTTATTCAGATTGTAAACGTCAGCGGACGGCTCATTCTGGTGCAGCGTGAGCAATCGGAGCAGGAAGACGTCAATGAGAACCCTGTGAGTAAAATTTCGTGTCGCTATTTATGTTTATGCACTATTTAGTAATCTTATATGATATGTGTGCTTAAGATTTACAATTGCCTGCCGGCTTCTGTGCTGGCCTCTTGTGTGGAGTCGGTATGGGCTGCGAGGTGCGCTAGTCCTGAACAGCCTCATCTGACGTCGGCTCTGTGGTTGTGGTGCGGAGCTTTGGGTATGCGAGTCTGGTTGCCGTTGTTTCCGGTGCCTCCGCCATCTTCGATCAGACACGGTTCTCTTCATCCATCGTCGCACACATTCATGTCAAAAAGAATCATGCTGCCGTTTCATCTCAAAATATATCCGTTGGGTGAGAATTTTCACTTCACTTTGGTACGATTGATGTTTTGACATTTTTTACTGATGATTACTTTTTTTCAGCAATCTTGTTCGAAGATGCTATAATATTGGGTGCTGAAAATGATACGTTGCTCTATTCTTCAGATTCAAACTCTGTGTTTTCTCTGCCGTTTTGCGTATTGAATCGCACTGTGAGTGCTTGTGTTGTTGTTGTTGATGCAATTGCTCATTTAATGGTTGTATAATTTATTTTTTTGTATTCTAGAGTCAAGTTTATTTGCATCAGATCTTGCGTCAACTCTTAAGAAGGAATTTGGGTTATCATGCGTGGGAAATCGCTCGTAGCTGTTCGAACCTCCCATATTTTCCACATTCTTTAGAATTACTACTTCACGAGGTATGTGCATATACATATTTTACATCATAATCTACAACCATACAACATCCACTGCTGGATGACAGCCTCTCCAATACGCTTCCACTCGTCTCTGTTTTGCGCAACTCTCATCCATCTCACCCCACACTTTTTCTGATTTCGTCTACCCATCTTGCCTACGGTCTCCCTTTTTCCCTTTTGTATTCTCTCGGGTACCATTCAAGCACTTCTTTTGTCCACTTTTCGTCCATTCTTCTAGCCACATACCCATTGGCATTTCAATCTCTTTACTCTATCCACTATGTCCACTACTCTTGTCATACGTCTCGCCTACGTGTTCCGCTTGCTTCCTGTCTTTCCTCGTTATGCCGAGCATACACAGTTCCATACTTCTTTGAGTGCATTGAAATTTGTGTAGTATCTTGGCGTTCAGTTTCACGTCCATACGTCATCACTGGCAAAACGCATTGATCGAAGATTTTTCTCTTCAAGTAGAGGCCAATTCCAAACATCAATATATGATTTTTAGAATAATTTTAACAGAGCAACATAGAGACATCTACGGATGGAGCATTTTTTAAAATATAAATCGTCAAATTTCGAGATGCTGAAATACTCGAAAATTTGTGAGACATTTATGGCCAAATTTGCAGCATTTTTATACGAATCAGCGAAATTCGAGATGCTTAAAACTCGAATATTGTGAGAAATGGGTAAAAGTTGCCAATTTATTGGAACTGTTTCAGTGAAAATCAGATAAATCGGCAAACTCTGATAGGAAACGATCGACCTGGAATCATAAACCAAGGTCTGGCCAGCAGCAATCAGAGTGGGACTCGAACTTTTTGAACACTCTTCAGAAAAAGAAAATTGTATTGCCGTTCGAATAAATTTATTAAAAGATTTACACAAAATGCAAGTTATCCTTTTAAATGGACGTATCGTTGTTACACATACTGTTGCGTAGGGGTGGGTGGAGGATCCAAGTAAAAGGCCAAAGTCGTGTCACAGCATTTATTGGTGATTAAGGAGATACACGCACTGGCAGTGCTCCGTCCAGAATGTCTTGATATCGTCTAAGTACCGCCTTATAACGGATCGGTCGCTCCTGGGCATCTTCGACGTCCGGTTACATCCCTATTGTTTAGGCATGTACCCGGATATGTGTTCCCAAGACACCCAGTCCCACGGTATCGGTCACTTCTGAGAAAGGATCAATAGCGGCCAATTCGGTGGCCATTGTTTAGCTTACATGCACTTAGTCTAGAGATAATCCTTGAAACCAATTATAACGGTCACACAGTCTCTGGGATGCTACTCGGCCTAATCCGATTTCACTTACTCGGCGGTGTACGTAATAATACTTTTAGTATGGATGTCAGTCATGTCAAGCCGACAGATCTACTCGTCCAAGTCGAACCATCCTGCAACTCGTGCTCGTGCATATTTTCATCTTCCTCAAATTAAACCATTACCTTAAAACTCACCGTTAAATTGCTAACAAGAGTGCGTTCTGGATTGTGTCAGTAATACAATCTATGCTGTTTTTATCAATGTATCATGTCCATTAAATATTGTTTATATATTTGCCAGGTGCTTGAAGAAGAAGCTACAAGTAAAGATCCAATTCCCGATGCTCAATTACCAAGTGTGATTGAATTTATTCAGGTGTTTCCTGTTTACCTTCAGGTTGGTGTACATAAATGCAATATAATGAGAACAGTTCAACTGCAATATAAGGCCCAATCCTAGACGAAAACATATTTTAAACCATTCATATAACAGCTGGAGATTTCAGTTCTATTTTCCATATGTTTCTTGAACTGACCACTCTAATCAATGGCCTTGAATGTAGTCTAGTTATTCAAAACAACTGTCGATTTACTTTTTGTGTGTATTATATTTTAAAAATGATTTTAATTGTGATAAATGGTGTTATTAATTTAATATAGACGGTCGTCCAATGTGCAAGAAAGACGGAAATCGCTCTATGGGCGTATTTATTCAATGCTGCCGGAAAGCCTAAGGAACTGTTTCAAATGTGTCTTAATATGAAAATGCTCGACACGGCCGCTTCATATCTTATAATACTCCAGGTACCATTATTCGATTATCGATTGTATACTTTTTGTTATTGCAAATTATATTGCATGATGCTTTTTTTGGTTTCAAGAATTTAGAAAGCTCGTCTGTCAGTCGTCAACTCGCTACCGTTCTGCTTGATACGGCTTTACTAAAAGGACGTTGGGATCTGGCGAGGGATTTGGTCCGCTTTCTTCGTGCGATAGGTGATCCTTTTAGAAATTCATACACCTACATAATATATACAATTCCCCATTTAATGTATGTAGCTTGTCAGTGGGAAAGTTCTAGATTTTCCTATTGATCAAAAGCAGACTTCTAAATGGAACAATTTAAACCTCCATTTTATATAATAAATGTGCATTTAAAAAAATGTATGTACATTACAAAAAAATTGTGTACATTTCTAAATGACGGATACAGATTGCATTAGAAAGTTTGCTTTGATCATTGAAAAAAATATTTGCTACTTAATATAGTGGATGAAATGTGCATTAAAATGACAGATGAACTTTATCGGCAACGTCGCGATTGCCAAAATACGAACCAGCGTATGGTTTGGTCAAGTTAGGTTTTGTTAGGGTTGGTTTTATTTATTTAAGATAACATGTTTATTTTTTTTTATGACAACACATACCAGGAAGGCATTACAGGCAACCCCAATGCGCCTTCCTGGCCAATTACAAATATTGCAGCATTTTTGATTATACAAGTAACTGAATTACGAGACACTGAAAAACTCGCAAATCAATAAGACATCTATCAATTCGTACACAAACTTATTTATTGCACATTAATCAAACATAAATTATTGGTGACATATTGTATATATAGGAAGGATTTTGGTCAATTTTTACCGGGAACCGTTTCAACAATGAAATCAGATAAAATTGGCAAACTCTGATAGGAAAAGATCAACCTGGAGTCACAAATCCAGGTCTAACCAGCAGCATACTCTGAAAAATTCATTTTCACTCGAGGCCCGGCCCTGGGATCGAACCCGGCACCTCATGACGCTAAGCAGAAGCTTAACAACCGAGCTATGCTGCTGGCTATATCACTAGTGAGAAATAAAAGTAAACACTCTTCACAGTTGACAATTGTTAATAGCGGAAGACTGCAACATTGCCACTGTTTGTATCTATTCTAATGCTAAAATGTATATTTTTTTCGAATGATCGTTTAATATTTTTTAATGGTCACTTTACAATGCCAAAATATTTTATTCGATGCAGAATACGAGATTGTTAAATGCATCGAAAGTAATGCAAATTTTTAATGCACAAACATTTTTTTTAAGATACAAAGTATTTTCCTCAATGTACAGTTAAATCGTAATCATTTCTACATAAATACGCGATTTCTTTCGATCAAGAATATCACTCATTTTTATTCTTTCTACTGCCAACTTTACCCGTATTACATATATATATATATGTGTTAACCACGGATGTATGCTATTTTACGTAAACTTTCAGATCCAAACGATCTTGAGTCTCCACGAACGTCCATTATAATGGGTTCCAAGTTTACAATCAACCCTCAAGCACCACCAGTCAGTCCTAACGCTGAAGATCTCTCCGTTATCTTGGGAAACATGCAGGTCACTTACTTTTAATTTCTTACCGACTGATTAATTTTTAAATGGCTTTTCTGAATGATTGCATTCAATTGTAGGTGAGTCGAGGTCGTAGCTTTAGTACGACGGTTACTCCGAGAGTCAATATGGACAATACCAAGCATGGAACTCCAGAAGTGGTCACAGCAGCGTCTAATACTGTGTCGACGAATCAATCACACGATAGTAAAAGAAAGAAATCCGTGCCTACTGGTCGTACTGACAGGTATATATTATTCAACACATTGCTTCGTTGAAATGCTTGAATGTTCAATTCAATAATGCTGCGTTTCCGATTCAGGGATTCGACGTGTTCGGGAACGGCCGAGGAGTTTTTTATTGACGTGATGCTGCACCGGCACGCTCGCAGGTTGCTGTCTGCTGGACGGATGTGGCAGTTGGGTCATTTTGCCTCTAGGCTTGATTTTCATCTCGTTGCTTGGCTGGGGACGGAGCGCGAGAGGGCTGCCAGAGTGGAGAACGCCGTGACGTGTTTGAAATTACTGCACGACGACTTCCACTGGCCATATCCTTCATTGCAACAATCCACGCCGTCTTTCGTTTACAACGGAAACACTAGTTTAGGTCAGTGTTTGCACTTAAATATACTTGGCAATTTCAGAAATAGTCTCAGTATTAAATTTATGTGCGGTTTATAATGTGAACGTTAATTTATGCTATTTTTTTCGATGTAGTACCATCTACTCCGTCTCCGACTGAACCATCTAGCTACGGAGGCGACAGTGGTTACGTTTCACTGGCCATGGGAGCATCTGAAATTAATTGCCTAGGCCGAGATCTTCAGGTTTGACTTTGCAACTTTGTCTTGTACATTTGAATTACAGTACCGTGCAGAGAAATCGCATCACTTTCAATTGTTCGATTTTTTTTAATTACATGAAGCTATACTCGAGTTTTATTGGTTTTATTATTTGATTTCAACTATTTAACATGTTCTACGATTAAAAAAGATTGTTTATATTTTAGAATTAAGGCGAGATACGAATTTTAAAAAAACATACACAATAGGGCATTTTTCTTATATTTTATTTATTTTATTTTATTTTATTTAAAAAAATCAATACCACAGAGACTTGACAGGTTGCCCCAAAGCGTCAATGTGATTATAATATAAATAATAAAAATCATAAAAATTATAAAAAAAACTTCATAAAAAATAATAAAAATCATAAATAAAAAAAACAAAAAAATAATAAAAATCATAAATAAAAAATCAGTGCAATAATGTTGAAACATTGTTGCCCCTCTTTATAAAGATGGCCAGTCTTGTTTCTTGATTTCAATTTTGCATTTCAAATGTCTCTAGCTAAAATAATATTACAGTATATATTTTTCTATGAATTAAAATACATAGGCAATGGACATATGACAACAATAAATAACAATATAATATTTACTAAACAATCCTCTTGCTTTTATGACGGCATCGATACCTGCCGGCACGGACAATACGATTTTTTTTAGTATGTCGTCCGAAATTTCTTCAAACCATACATTTTCAACAGTTTTTTTAACTCACAATTTGTCTCAGGGTGTTGTTTTTATTCCCTTTGCTTTATAATAGCCCATAAATATTCGATAGGTTGTAAGTCGGGACTATTGTCTGGTCTTTTTAGTGATGAATATCTTTGAATTCTTATTTGTAAAAAAAATAGCCGTCCAAACTTAATAAAATGCTATTAAATTTGTTTAATGATATCAATCACTTATTTTAAATACAATAAATATCATTTTTGTCCGATGATAATTTGCAAAATCGGCCTGAAATTTGAAGTCGGTTGACTCTGAAAGATGTTGCTCAATAGAAGGCGGCGAAAGTTTCCAAAATTTTTTCAGTCTGTAGTCTTCACTGTGCCATTGAAAAAATGTAGCACCCCCATGTCGTAATACGAAAAACATCCCCAAATCATTTGGCCGCCCGGTTACATTACATATACGATTTATTTATCGTGTGATTATATATGTAGGTTGGACCGGCAATGAGCGTCGTCAGCGAAACTGAAGCACTGAGCGTTTGGGGTGAAGGCGAAAGGCAATATGCAGCTCTCATGGACAGGTTATCGCATCAACAGGCGGAGACAGGGTCGCACAGATCAGAAGTACAACTCAGGTATACTTTTTAGTATATACAGTATACGAGTATGAGATTGATCAAAATGTAATTTCCATTTAAATATTAATGTATAGGTACTTACTGCAGCTGATGACGGAAGCGGGATGCGTAGAATGGTCGTTCTTAATAGCGTTCATCTTGAGAGACGCCATGGCTGTCCTGAGGACTACGAACGCGGCTAGATCGAGCGATATATCCGTGGAAGCCGTCGGCAGGTTGAAGAAAGCCTTTCAAGACCTGTGCTCGTGGATAGATACCGAATGGTGATTGTTTTACTTTTTTTATTTGTTATTTGGACATCAAATTCCATAAGCCATCCATGAAAATGTAGCTCAACTGTTTTTTTTATATGATTATAGAGAATATAAATATTTTATATGACGGAATATCCATGACACATTTGTTTTGAACGAAATTAATTTTAACGTTAACCCTTTGCCCGCGGCAATAAATATAGCGAACAAACCTTGTACACGGCACCTTTTTCGCGAATTTGGCAATCGAGTTTTCGACCTTAAATACAGATTTTAATATTTACTCAAGTAACCAGATATGTTAATTAACACATAAAGTATTATTTTAAACAATAAAATACATAGTATACCTCGTAGTTTTGGCTTAATTGTCAAATAATCATTCTTCATACAATTGAGACGTATCGTCGCCATTGTTCAACAGACGTGACGTCATATAAACGAGGTTTCAGTATGGTTCCAATAAAACTAATTTTGATTGGTATATATTCATTTTAAGCAAATTGAATAGATGGCATTCAACTCTCAGTGATATATTCAACCAATTTTGAACCTTAAAACAGTTGAAATAGGCGCATATAAGGCTCAAAATCCCGTGCAAAGTTCAGAAATTCTATGGAAGACAGCCGCGCTACAGACTTGTCGCGCAAAGTTTCCATAGAAGACGGCCGCGGGCAAACGGTTATAATACATAATACTATGTTTGATGATGATTTCAGCCTCGGCTACAAACCTTTCATGCTGGCCATTCAGAACCAAGTGCCTGTCCTTTGCACGATACTTAAGAATCGGGAGAGGCGCCATACAAACACGGCAGCGAGGACTACGCCACCGAGTAACCAGGTCAAGGGGCATCATCAGCAAGAGACGGTTGCACCGGCGTCGCCCGTCGCTCCCGACGCGTCCATCAGTAACAACGTCCAAAATAATCTAGACTTCGCTAACAGTAAACTGGCCGTCGTCAGGAAAGAATCTCCCAAGTTGATAGACACCCGACAGTGTCAAGAGAGCGTGTCCACTAGCAATAAGGTTTCGGAACAGGGGAACTGCGTGGTTTCATAATGTTTAAAATATCTTTATTGTTAATTATTGTTCAAGTTCCCAGACGTACGTATAATATATTATACACAGTTGGTGTGGTGTTTTCGTATAGGTTGTGTGTTGCGTTTCGTTCTACCGTCGGTGCTAGTTTTGTCGGTCGACTGCTATTCGTGCAATTGTTGTGTACAGACAATCACAGAACATGATAACTCACTTAGAATGTAATCAATTACTCCGTCAATTAATGTGTTACGACGCCCGCTGCACTCGCCATGTGTACCTCATGCAGTGCTGTCATCCGACAGGTTTCCTCCGACAACTGGCCAGCAACGTGTTTTTGCAATGGAATACATAGATGTAGAATAACCTAGATATGCCATTACATACAAATTTCGTTAGAGATCTTGTCGCCACTAACTGAGGGGTTCGGGGGGTTTAACTAGCGGGGAAGTGGTGAAAAAAAAGGAAGGAACGCATTGGTCAGCAACCAGTTTATGTACATGCACTGAAGTTTTATTTTATTTATAACTTTATTTTATTGGACACTCCGCGTGACAGTAAACCAAACTCATAAAGCCATATTAAGAAAAAAATATTTAGCTATACACACTATATTAAACAACACAAATGTATGTTACTATAATAAAACCATCATTTTAACATTAGTAACTTCCACAAGGATCAATTTTAAAGCTGACACTTTAATATTTAGTTAATTGTTTGTAGTTTTAAACTTAATGTCGATTTCTGAATTTCCTTCAGTGCCAACAAGATATGCGTGCATTTAGTGACACCTGTAGCAGAGGTTGTCGACCGCTGTTCCATCAGTGCATAGAACACTACATACATCGCGCCGATATTTCATTAATGTTAAAATACTACTATAATTGAAGACATTATATATCAATTCTAACATATGATATGTGATGCCATCCGCCTTTTTATGTAATTGTAACACAATTTCACTGAACACGTTGGAATTTTCGAAAAATGTCAATCGACCTTCCTACTTAGAATCTAACTAGCTACTGAGAGAGAGTGTGCATGATCTGTACTTTTTTTTGTGTGTGCATGGTCCAACAGGGTGATTGGCTTAGAGCGTAAGGGCGTATCTATGGTATTCTATATCTATGATGGAATATCTTTGAGAAAAGATAAAGCCGGTTAAATTATAGTGTATTCTTTGGCCTCGTTGAGGAATCTAGAAACCTGTTTCCACGAAATTTGGATGACACCACTGAGTTCATGTATGTATTTTGAACGTACCGCGACCTTTCGATGTGTACTTTGCAATAATACGTGCTATGTTTAGCGTAGCAATTAATCTTTCATAAAAAATCACTCATTCGATGCTTCCTATGTATGCTAAAGTATATGTACGTTTTAAATATTGATTTTGCATAAGATAATAATGTTTCAAAAAAAAAAAAAACGATAATATTTTGTAATGCATAATTAATTTTAGTTATTTAGCATCTCACTAATCGACTATATATATATATATATATATATATATATATATATATATATATATATATATATATATATATATATATATATATATATATTTTCTCATTGATTAAATTGCAATCTACATGATGCAAGTTTAAAACAATAATTGTTAACATATCAAAAAAGTATTTATAAATTTTTGTTAATATAACATAAATGAATTTACATAATTTATAAACAATTTATCAAGTTCATCTCATCTCACACGTACTTAGAATAGACATTAATAAGTTCAAATATTATATCGTAGGTCGTTATTTATTTATTTATTAAAACTTTATCTATATTATTGTGTTTTTCTTTGAATATTGCATCACATTCCAAAAATTATATTATGTGTGTGTGAAAAAGTTAGGTTTGCATATTCATATTTTGGTATTCGATTTCAATGTATTCATATTAATTACTATATTATTTACTCATTACAAGTGATTGTATTAAAAAATAACGATATTTGTAAATTGAAAATTGACTAATAATACTCAACTATTGAAATAATATATAATTGAAATCATATTTTTGTTCAGCTTGTCGATATTTGCGAATGTTGAAAGCTAGCATGCAATATTATTAAAATGATTCTCAATCTATTACATATACTCTATGTGCGTTTGTAATCACATGTTTTTTTATTTATCAACAATATTTACTGGAGTTATTGGTATTTGTGGATATTATATTTATAAATGAAACTGTTAAATTGTTTTGATCTGTTTGAGAAATGCATTGTCTGATCCCGTGACAGTATAATAGTTTATATTATTGTTTAGAATTCATACTATTTATTGTATTTAGGGGTGTAAATAAAAAGTGATGCATAGTTTCAAATGGAATAAGTGTAATTACTGCTCAATTTACAAAAATAAAAAACGTGTTTCCTTTATACAAAACAGATTTTCAAAAACTTGTCTTGGCATATTTTCAATGAAATAATTTTATAGTGTTGTGATGAATTTAAAACATAAAATTTTTAATATAACTTAGTGAATAATTTAATGTTTTCTATCAATATTAACGTTGCCCCAGAATGGTAACTTTTTGCCTTATAATGAAATTTCCTTACGAATGGTTGTTTTTTTTTACGTTTTTATTCCTGGAAACTTTTTGATATTGAAAAAATGTATTTCATACTATGTAGATGTTTTTAATGTTTTGAAAGAAATGTGTTACTTTTATGGCAGTTTAATGTTTTCTATCGAGAAAATTTTTATAATTGTATATTTGTTACGATTTACATAGTTATCTATATGAAAAAAATATAACGAGCTCCCAGTTGAGCAATGTCAATTTATTTACAATAAAAAACCTTTTTTTCACATGCCTTTTTTTATTCAACTTTCAAGGTTCAAGGGCAGGTTCAACTTTTCGTTCTAAAAACAGATCTAAACATTCGACTTCAGTTGCCCAATTGGTTTGTGCGACTTCATCATTCGTCACGTTGACAATTTTGCACGCTCGTATTTCGGGCAAACCTTTATTGTTCATCAAAGTTCCTATGACCGAGCAGTGAGATCCTTAAAAAAATCTGTCGTTACAATTTACAACATAAAAGCATATTATGTATTAAAGCAAAATTACCTTTTTGAATCCACGACGAATCTCTTTCTTGCTGAGCCGAATTGCAACCGGTAATTTTCGCTCGGGCGAATGGGTCTTTTACGATTAGAATGTCAGTTCCGACATTTTGCTCAATTATACCACATATCCATACGTTCTTCAGCGACGAACCATTGAGTTTATTCAAAAAAACTTTCCTAGGAAAGTCTGGCTCTTCCATGGTACTAATTTATACATGCATATATAACCTATAATAAAATATTACTTTTGGAGAAACTTGTATGTATGTATTAAGTAGAAGTATGCATTAAGAAGAAGACTTTTAAATGGTTCTCTTTTAAAGTATAATTTATAAAGTATAATTTTTTGTTAAAATAAACCAAACAAGCGAAAATTAAACAAACTCACATAAATGACAGTTGACACTTGACAGTGAGAGTTTCCAGTTTTGCCAACCGTATGATAAAATAAATGGCAATAAGACAAGTCCTTCCCATTTAGGAGAACAATATCATTTCAACGGTAAATGAATTATTACGCACATTACGATCGCGCAAACGATAGTCTTTGCCGTGAAAATCACGAATACGGAATATTTGGCACTCGAGTGCTCGTTAGTATTGTAGCGTATACTAAAAAGAGCCGCCGGTTAAGTGCAATCGGATTAGGCCGAGGCGCATCCCCGACACTGTGCGACCGTTATAATTGGTTTCGAGGATTATCTGCAGACTAAGCACAAGTAGGCTAAACAATGGCCACCGAATTGGCGTAGTAGCGGCACTAGGTCGCATTCCCGTGGAGTTTTCAGACGTGACCGATAGCGTGGGACTGAGTGTCGTGGGAATACATATCCACGTCGAAGATGCCCTGAGCGACCTGTCCTTTATAAGGAGGTACTTAGACCGGGTCTACCTCACGGGCCGGAATGTGAACTGGATCGCGAATGACTCCACATCCAGCTGTCAAGATCGTCGTCTCATTCGCTCCCCCATTTTTTTAAGCACCTGTCATCGACGTTGTGGCTGGACTCTAGTCGATAGGTAGGTAGGTAGGTAGCCGTGTCTGCTCGTTTATTGTCACCCGCGGGCCGCGGCGTGCTGTGTTGATGGCGATGGGGGCGCGGCGGGTAGCTTTCCCGCCTGGCTCGGCGAGGCAGGGATGAGCGGCATGTTGAAATTGATCGAGGCTGCGTGGCTCGATGTCGGGGGTCACCAGTTATGGGGGATGAACGAATGAGACGACTGGCATGTTAATGCACGTGTTTTATTTATGACAGCTGAAGGCAGAGTGAGTAGCCGCTCTCCGAAACCAGCCGAGTTGGTCCCCACTCGCAGGAAGGTAACCAAACTCGACCATGTCATATAGCGAGCCGCCACACAGGCTTTTTCTCCCGTATTAATGTGCGCGCGCAGAATACGGAAGGAAAAGCCTGTTCCTCTTGTTCCTGTTGTGTCCTGCTCGCGCAAATTAAGTGAGTATGTACCGTTTACGATGCACCCTTTTTTTTGATCTTTCTACTTAAGATCTTTCGATTTTCGATCTTTGCCTTTCGATATTTGCGTTTTCCGGCATTTCACATTCCGGCCCGTCACGGAGACCGACTTAGACCATATCAAGACATTCTGGACGGAGCACTGCCAGTGCGTGTATCTCCTTAATCACCAATAAATGCTGTGACACGACTTTGACCTTTTACTTGAATCCTCCACCCACCCCTACGCAACAATAGGATGATGCTTTTGTTAGATTTTTAATCGACGCTAAATATCATAAATATACATAATTGCAGCTGCTAAACAATCGGCATCAGAAGCGTCCACTTTAATAAGTCAACACAAAATGGAAAAGAATCACATGACTGAAAAATTAAAGACGTTGCAGAAAGAAGCGTCAACTTCGACACTGCAGTATAAAAAGCAACAAGCTTACATCATATCCATCGAAAAAGAAGTTGAAAACTTGAAGGTATGTGCATATCATTATGATTATTATTTAAATTCATACAATATTTTAATTTTTATGTATTCATTTTAGAATGATCTTGCCAATATACAGTATGATGAAAATCAACTGTCGGAGATGCAGACTCGTCGCAATGAATTAGTTTCTTCGGTGCGGGAGTTATGCGAAAGATCGGACATTTTAGGATCGCAATTGAGACGGTGTAACTTCCAATACAAAGACCCTGAACCCAATTTCGATAGAAGCAAAGTCAAAGGACTGGTTTGTCGTCTTATTAAAGTCAAGGATCAAACGTAATGTATGGCTTTAGAGATAGCCGGCGGTGGAAAAGTAAAATTCAAGACATATACACTTACATGGAATACATTTACATTGTTCAATTTGGTTAAAATGTTCTATTGTATTATACTTTTTTAGTTGTACAACGTCATAGTGTTATGTATTCCCACGGTATGAGAAGTGCAATCATTGTTTAGCTTATCTCCACTTAGCCTGTCGCTAACCACTTATACCAGTCGCACGGTATGCATTTAGTTAATCCGTTAACAGATATCCGTTACAGATAATCCTTGAACGGTCACACAGTCTCTGGGATTCTATTCGCTTAATCCGCGGCGTACGTAACAGTATGATGGTTCTCGTTAAGAGCCATGCTTCCAGAGTGCTATTTGATTAAGTATGTTCCGATATGGACTTGTTTGCATCACTCGAACGCACACAGCAAACGGGTAGATTGCGGCAGATCTGTCTGTGGTCGCTCTTCGTGTGCAAACATTGCAGTTTTTGATTTGACGTACTGGTCGTGATTATCGGCATTACGGCAAGTGTCAAACGCGTGTGCGAGTGGCGTCGGTTGGGTTTGAAAGTGGCGGGTTCGCCCATGGAACGGCCGCCATGTACGTCAAGTCGATAATCCTCGATGGATTCAAATCGTACGGCAATCGGGTCGAGATCAAGGGCTTCGACCGCGAATTCAATGCCATCACCGGCCTCAACGGCACCGGCAAGTCCAACATCCTCGACTCCATCTGCTTCGTGCTGGGCATCACCAATCTCTCACACGTCCGTTACACCTACACCTACACCTACACCATCACCATCATCCACGATGCGCGTGTGCCATTATTTAACGTCGATTCACTGTTGCAGGTGCGCGCGGGCAGTCTACAAGACCTGGTGTACAAGTCGGGTCAAGCAGGCATCACTAAAGCTAGTGTCACCATAATGTTCGACAACTCGGACAAAAACCAGTCACCCATTGGGTACGATAATCAGAAAGATATTTCCATCACTCGCCAGGTGAGCTTTTAATTACTTTTATATACAAAACATGTATCCGAACAATTCCAATGGATAGACCAGCGGTCGGCAAACTTATTAGTCAACAGAGTCGAATTTCAACAGTACGACGATTGAGATTTCTTTTTAGAGACCCAAATTTCTTAAACTTAAACTGTGTATATATATATATATGTATGTAGATAGGAACATTGTTTATTAACCGTTTGCCCGCGGCCGTCTTCTATGGAAGCTTTGGGCGACAAGTCTGTAGCGCGGCTGTCTTCCATAGAATTTCTGAACTTTGCACGGGATTTTGAGCCTTATATGCGCCTATTTCAACTGTTTTAAAGTTCAAAATTGTTTGAATATATTACTGAGAGTTGAATGCCATCTATTCAATTTGCTTAAAATGAATATATATCAGTCAAAATTAGTTTTTTGTGGAACCATAGTGAAACCTCGTTTATGTGACGTCACGTCTGTTGAACAATGGCGATGATACGTCTCAATTGTATGAAGAATGATTATTTGACAATTAAGCCAAAACTACGAGATATATTATGTATTTTATTGTTTAAAATAATACTTTATATGTTAATTAACATATCTTTTTACTTAAGTAAATATTAAAATCTATATTTAAGGTCGAAAATTCGATTGCAAAATTCGCTATATTTATTGCCGCGGGCAAAGGGTTAACTTAATAAATTTCAATTACTGTTTTAAATCTTAATCAAACTATAGGTACACCGAATAAAACTCGATATCATACTTAATAATAATCTTATTTATTAATACCAATTAAATTGTTAGTAAGATATCCATAAAATTAAATCCTGGCAATGACTGACAAACACTTATTGTGAACAATGGCCTTGTATCTCTTTGGAAATTTGTAGTATGTAAGTCCGGTTTATATGTTGTTTTTAATTTTAGGCACGATTCCAGGTTCTCATCAATAAGACGGCTTCTCAGTTTACTTTTGATAAGGCTAATGCTTGAAAATGATTGAAAAGAAAAGGGAAAGAATAGCAAACGTTAATTTTTTCAAACTGATCATAGTCAAGAATACTATTCCAGGTGCTAAAAATCTTCGTGTCTTCCTTCTCCAGGTCTTTCAAAGCAGACCACTTGTGCTCTGAACTAAGTTCACATTTGTTTTTCTCCAATATTTCCATATCAACACAAACACGTTCAAATTTAGACCTCTATAATTCTTTTTTTTTTTAATCCAGAAATTACATTTCAAAGTTCCCAATGTCAACATTAAAGGGAGGAAAAATTTAATTCTGTTACAGTTGCATTAACACGATGGCGGCCGCTGATTCATATTTGTATCATGTTTGGTGCACAACGCTTAGTGGCCGCTGGTACATATGTATAAGATTTACGACTGCGCGAACTGTTTCAGTCCGCTGGTATATTTTTGTATCATCGTTTGTGGCCACTGGTACAATTTTGTATCACGTTTTTGTTTATGACGAAAACGCGATACAAATATATATCAGCGGACTGAAAAATATATTCACGCAGTCGTGACTCATATATGTATCAGCGGCCAGTAAGCGTTGTGCACCCAACATGATACAAATATGAATCAGCGGCCGCCGTAGTGTTAAGAGATTTTTTAACAGCGGCTAATGTCGCTTTGCTGTTTCTGAATTCCTGAAACCTGTTGAGAAAAGCTTCCCTCATATTTACAATTGCTGTTTTGAAATAGCAAATGTCAATATCAGAATTATTTTCTTGGCGATGTTTTAGCAAGCTTGGAAAGTGAATCAAAGTTTCTCTTTTAAAATCTTGAACAAAAAGGGATAATTATTGTTCTTTGAATGAAATAACTTCTTCTAACATCTAAAAAATGGTGTTTCCTGTCCCCTATAGTTTACAATTAAGCTGGTTTAGGTGAGGTGTATCGTCTAGCATGAAATAAAATTTCCGGATCCACTGATCGTCCATTAGTTCTGGATAGTGAACACTCTTCTCAAGGAGAAACGTTTTAATTTCTGTTAATAAGGAAGCGAAACGTTTTAAAACATTTCCTCTTGATAACCAACGTACCTTGTTATGCAGCAGAAGATCTGCGCACTCACTTTCTATTTCAACTTGTAACGATCGTATTTTCGCGCGCTTACACTGATCTCGCGGTGGGAGACCAGGTGGCGGATAGCGTCGTTCTTCCAGGGAATCGCGTTATGAAGAAACGTGGACTAACCTGGGATACTGAACATTTATCGTGAAGGTTCCTGATTACTCTGCTTGTCTCGTCTCTTGCTGCTGTTTACGTGGTTGTGGAGCTGGCTCTCGGGTCACTATGGCTGAGGCTTCTATGGAAGCTCCGTGAAGATACAGGTGACGAACTGTTGTAACTCAGGGGAGGGAGTGATGATACACTCAACCATACAGCGGCTCTATAGACGTACCCCCCCCCTACCGAGGGAGGGGGGGTGGTACGTCTATACCTTGTGGTGGCCGAGAAGCGAATGGTCGAGTCTCGCTGCTCTCGTCTGCTCCTTTTCGCGGTAAAAACTATCGGCCTGAGGGTGGCCACCCAAAATGTTGTTACGAATACTAAAAAGAGCCGCCGGTTAAATGCAATCGGATTAGGCTGAGTGGCATCCCAGAGACTGTGTGCCCGTTATAATTGGTTTCAAGGATTATCTCCAGGCTAAGTGCAAGTAGGCTAAACAATGACCACCGAATTGGCGTAGTAAGCAGCACCCGTTCCCTTCTCAGAAGTGACCGATAGCGTGGGACTGAGTGTCATTGGAATACATATCTGGGTACATGCCTAAACAATGGGGAAGTAACCGGACGTAGAAGATGCCCTGAGCGACCTGTCCCATTATAAGGCAGTACTTACACCATATCAAGATATTCTGGACGGAGCACTGCCAGTGTGTGCATCTCCTTAATCATCAATAAATGCTGTGACACGACTTTGGCCTTTTACTTGGATCCTCCACCCACCCCTACGCAACAATTTTACTAACGCTGCGAACTGAAAAAACACTCAGAAGGACGTCGCGTTACAAACTAAATATTATTTGAATTGGCGATGATTAAGAGCATTAGCTATAATCTTAACCCTTTGCCCGCTTAACATGCCCTGTACGCGGCTGCTTTTTTGCGGATTTTGTTATCGGGTTTTCGACTATAAATATAGGTTGTAATATTTTATAAATTATTTTAGCCTATATTGAATTTTTTTTGACTACTGCCATATATTGAATTTGGTAAAGTATACATTTAGTAATATTTTCAACCAAGTTATAAAATCTTAACACAATAGACGGCTCTTATACAGGTTGGAACTTCCAAGACATCTATGCGTGTCTCACGCGCTGAGGGCATGTTCGCTAGGACATGTATAGTAGTCGTACGCGGTGGAAAGGTTAATCACCAATTCCATAACTTTGCAAATTTATTCTGGAAATTTCTGCGCACAAAGCGCTTCAAAGCGAATGATGCGATGGTAAGCAAGTACATACTTCATGATGAATTTTTCCTTTCAAAATATTAACAAACCCTTTTCTAACGCCGGTCATACTTTTCGCCCCGTCTGTTGAAATTGACACAACTTTAGAGCAATTTTGCTCAAAAAGCCGCGTGCGACTCGCGAGCCACGGTTTGCCGACCACTGGGATAGACACGATTTTTTAAGACATTAAAAACTTTTTTCAGGTTGTCATCGGTGGTAAAAATAAATATTTGATCAACGGTATTAACGTTCAAAACAAACGTGTCACCGATTTGTTTTGTTCCGTGCAGTTAAATGTAAACAATCCACACTTTTTGATAATGCAAGGACGCATCACGAAAGTTTTAAATATGAAGCCACCTGAGGTTTGCTTTATTTCATATACTTTTAAAACTTTATTAGATTGATATCAACGGAAAACTGTATGCTGTGTTTATTTTTAGATATTGTCAATGGTTGAAGAAGCTGCTGGAACTAAAATGTACGAGACGAAAAAACAAGAAACGCAACGCACGATTGAAAAAAAAGATGCAAAACTAAAAGAATTAAACGATGTTCGTGATGCTTTGTATTAGTGCTTTGTGTTCGATTGATTTGATTAATAATAACGTTATAATTTTAGATCATTAAAGAGGAAATATCTCCAAAATTAAGCAAACTCAAAGAAGAACGTTCTCAATATCAAGAATATCAGAAAGTTGTTAGAGAACTGGAGAATCTTGTTCGTCTCTATGTTGCTTGGAAGTAAGATTTGTGGCTTCACCACGAAAATCTAATTTGATATATGTACATACGTATGGTTGTTTATTGTATTACTTATTATGTTTGTTATTAGATACGTCGCTGCCGAAGAAAATTCTAAAAACTCAAAGCAATTGTTGGAAGACGTTAAAAATCAAATCAAAGAAAAGCAAAAGAAGATAGTCAACAATAAGAAGGAATCTCAAGAGATTGATAAAACAATTGCAGAGATGAGCGATAGACTAGATAGAGTGAGTTGATTTTTGTTATAATCATATACATAATATGTACTAATATATGCGTTTTAAAGCAATAATTTGATTGTTTGCTAAGGAATCTGGTGGTGTGTTACAAGTTATTGAAAAAGAATTGCAAGAGAAAGAGGCTATCGAAGCCGAAATTGCAGCAAAGACCAAATCAACTCAAGACAACTTGAAGGCTCATAAGAGCAAACATAGGCTTTTAGAAAATAGCATCAAAGATGACGAAAAAGCTTACATTTCCAAAAAAAATCAGTTGGATCAGGTCGGTCGCTCAATTGTTACACTAGTATCCGTGTGTTATTTATTGGTGTTTTATTATTAGTTTTAAATATTGTAGATGGAAAACTCATTTGGGTCACTGCGCTCAGAAATGGAGGAGGATGCTAAGTTGCTCACCGAAGCTCAGGATCGCTTTCAGGCAGCCAGTTCTGGTCTACAAGTTACCGAATCGGGACAAGCGTCTTTGCAAGATCAACTGATCGGTATGATATTATGTATTATATTTAAATTATTATATCTGGAAGACTAAACTTTGATCATTTAGGCATACAATATTTACAAATAATTAATTTTTGTCTTCTATGTACATGTCAGATAGGTACCGGGCTTTTTACAACATTGCTTTTTTGTTCGAATTGTATTAATGATGTAATCTGTAGACCAACATTGGTAGTTTTCACCCTATTTCAAAAGCGCGAAACTGGTCTGGGGGTAAAATTGACACATTTACTGATTCACCAAATAAGTAAGTTTGAGTAACACTGAACTAGGCATTCACGGCGTTGAATTTTGTAACATGAATGATTCAATGATTTTTTCAATAAATAAAGTATTACTAAGCGTAATTTTATCAAAATTCTTAAGTCAGTTGTCAAGCTAAAATTGAAAACAATTATACAAACAAGAATTGGTAATTATAATAGTGTTACGTACACCGCCGAGTAAGTGCAATCGGATTAGGCCAAGTAGCATCCCAGAGACTGTGTGCCCATTATAATTGGTTTCAAGGATTATCTCCAGACTAAGTGCAAGTAGGCTAAACAATGGCCACCGAATTTGTGATCCCTTCTCAGAAGTGACCGATAGCGTGGGACTGAGTGTCGTGGGAATACATATCCGGGTACATGCGTAAACAATGGGGAAGTAACCGAACGTCGAAGATGCCCTGAGCGACCTGTCCCGTTATAAGGCGATATCAAGACATTCTGGACGGAGCACTGCCAGTGCGTGTATCTCCTTAATCATCAATAAATGCTGTGACACGACTTTGGCCTTTTACTTGGATCCTCCACCCACCCCTACGCAACAATAGGATGATGCTTTTGTTAGATTTTTAATCGACGCTAAATATCATAAATATACATAATTGCAGCTGCTAAACAATCGGCATCAGAAGCGTCCACTTTAATAAGTCAACACACAATGGAAAAGAATCACATGACTGAAAAATTGAAGACGTTGCAGAAAGAAGCGTCAACTTCGACACTGCAGTATAAAAAGCAACAAGCTAACATCATATCCATCGAAAAAGAAGTTGAAAACTTGAAGGTATGTGCATATTATTATGATTATTATTTAAATTCATACAATATTTTAATTTTTATGTATTCATTTTAGAATGATCTTGCCAATATACAGTATGATGAAAATCAACTGTCGGAGATGCAGACTCGTCGCAATGAATTAGTTTCTTCGGTGCGGGAGTTATGCGAAAGATCGGACATTTTAGGATCGCAATTGAGACGATGTAACTTCCAATACAAAGACCCTGAACCCAATTTCGATAGAAGCAAAGTCAAAGGACTGGTTTGTCGTCTTATTAAAGTCAAGGATCAAACGTACTGTATGGCTTTAGAGATAGCCGGCGGTGGAAAAGTAAAATTCAAGACATATACACTTACATGGAATACATTTACATTGTTCAATTTGGTTAAAGTGTTCTATTGTATTATACTTATTTAGTTGTACAACGTCATAGTGGATACCGAACAGACGAGTAAAGGTATTTTGAAAAATGGTAAACTCCAATATCGTACTACGATGATTCCGTTGAATAAAATCAGAGGCAGACAGATCGAATTGGACAAAATTAGATGTGCTGAACAATTAGTAATATTACTTATTATATAATGAAATGACCGATTTTAATTCAGTAGATTGGACTACATATTTCTAATGAATTTGCGTTTGTTTAGGTCGGGCCGGAAAATGGTAAAACGTCTTTGTCTTTGATCGAATTTGATGCTTACCTAAAACCGGCAATGGAATGGGTGTTTGGTGATTCGTTTGTATGTCCGAATCTCGGCATTTGCCAGAAGGTTGCCTTTCATCCGAAAATTCAAAAAAGATGCATAACTTTGGACGGTGATGTTGTCGATCCTCGCGGTACTTTAAGTGGCGGTTCTGCAATAAGAGTTAGTAGAATTTATATGTATTTTTATGAAGTACTCGTATGTGATTTATTAACGAGTTTAAATTTTAGGGTGGCTCAATGCTTTTGAGGTTGGAGGAATTAAAAGAAGTTGAAAGTCAAATAGAACCTATTCAAAATAAATTGAAAAAGGTTGAATGCGATATAAAATCGATGAGGCAAACGTATGATGTTTATATGAACTCGAAACAGAAGTACGAGCGTCGACACCATGAATTGAATGCCGCTAAGCAACAAATGCAGATGACTAGGGGTCATCAAACTCACAGCGAAATTGAAAAGTTGACGTCTAGCATTGCTGATTTGACTAAAGAAATCGCCGAGCTGCAAAAAACTCACGATGAAAGCGTCAAAAAGGGTAAAGAATTAGAGGAGAGGATGAAAGATTTGAAGGGTCATAGAGAGCGGCAAATGAAAGCCGTGGAAGACGATTTGGAAAAGAAGAAACGAAAGGCCAAGAAGAGTAGAGATTCGTGGAAAAATTTGGAGCAGGACTTTGAGACGCTTAAGTTAGAAGTAAGCGAATTGCAGAAGAGTGTTGATGCTGGAAAAGAGCAATTGGTAGCCGCCGAGGAAAACCTTGAACAACTGTCTCGACAAGCCGAGGAATTTAATACAGAATGGAATAGAATTAAAGTACTATTCTGAAATTGAAATATATTTCGATTATTAAATGTACTTCTCATGTGATTTGTATAGTAATTTTGTATTTACAGGAAATCGTCAAAGATATACAATTAAAAATCAAGGAAAAAAAATCAGAAATTGCAGCAAAAAGTAGAGAAATCAAAGTCATCACACAAAAAAAAGAACAATTGCTCGCATCAAATTCTGATATAGAACTCGAAATCAAATCATTGGAGCATCAAATTGCTAAAATACAATCTGATGCAGCAAGCTGTGAGGATAAGGTATTTTTAATATGTATATACTTATAGTAATTTGTTTTCGTAAAGTACAAGTAATTCTAAGTACTTCAGATGTACATATAAGGTCTATTGTGTTTTCCTGAAATTCAACTCACTGTAACAGAGGAGCAGAAAAACTTAATGGATGTGTGTTAATTAAAAATAGTTCACAATATAAATTTACTCTAACATATGTATAAAATAATCAAAAATAAATAGATCTTAACGGTTTGCCTGCGGCCGTCTTCTATGGAAGCTTTGCGCGACAAGTCAGTAGCGCGGCTGTCTTCCATAGAATTTCTGAACTTTGCACGGGATTTTGAGCCTTATATGCGCCTATTTCAACTGTTTTAAGGTTCAAAATTGGTTGAATAAATTACTGAGAGTTGAATGCCATCTATTCAATTTGCTTAAAATTTATATATACCAGTCAAAATTAGTTTTTTGTAGAACCATACTAAAACCTCGTTTATGTGACGTCACGTCTGTTGAACAATGGCGACGATACGTCTCAATTGTATAAAGAATGATTATTTGACAATTGAGCCAAAACTACGAGATATATTATGTATTTTATTGTTTAAAATAATACTTTATGTGTTAATTAACATATCTGGTTACTTGAGTAAATATTAAAATCTATATCTAAGGTCGAAAACTCGATTGCTAAATTCGCGAAAAGGGTGCCGCGTACAGGGCTTGTTCGCTATATTTATTGCCGTGGGCAAAGGGATAAAATGAGTTTGGGTAATTGTCTTTTGATGTAAATATATGATGCCACGTCTGATTTTTGATCTTGTGTAGATCAAAGCCATGCGGAATCAATATGAATGGATAGCATCAGAGCGAGAGTACTTCGGCGAACCTGGTGGCCTGTACGATTTCAAAGAGCGAGACCCTCGCTCAGCTGGGCATCGCATATCCCAGCTAGAGCAGCTGAAGGATAAACTTGGTCGCAACTTGA
Organism: Arctopsyche grandis; assembly: GCF_051622035.1. Lineage (NCBI taxonomy): Eukaryota > Metazoa > Arthropoda > Insecta > Trichoptera > Hydropsychidae > Arctopsyche > Arctopsyche grandis. The sequence continues at coordinate 27,694,536 of NC_135363.1, read as the reverse complement.
ACACACGTGCACAAACTCTCCTTGGAAAAGAGGAAGAACAGGTATGTACATATTTCGATACACCAAATGTCTCATCTAGTATTGTTGTACATATGTAGAACTGTTTGATTATTTCAGCACACTGCCATACTTCAAAAGAAAACTAAGGTGGAAAACGATAGAGCTACTTTAATCAACACTATGAAGGAGTTGGATACGACGAAACGCAAAGCTGTTATTAAAGCGTGCGAACAGGTCAACAAGGATTTCGGCTCTATATTTAGCACACTGTTGCCGGGAGCTCAGGCGAAGCTCATACCTCCTGAAGGGATGACGGTCGTCGACGGATTGGAGGTTGATGATAATCTACATGAAATATTTGATCGTTTTGAATTATTTTTAAATGCAGTTTGTTGTATCAGGTTAAAGTCGGTTTCAATGGCATGTGGAAGGAAGGATTGGGCGAGTTGTCTGGCGGACAACGTTCTCTCGTTGCCCTGTCACTCATCTTGGCCATGCTGCTGTTTCATCCAGCTCCATTATACATTCTGGACGAAGTTGACGCCGCTCTTGATCTAAGTCACACGCAAAATATCGGCAACATGCTTGCAACTCATTTTAAAAAGTCTCAAGTGAGCTATTTTGATTTGCTCGTATCTGCATACTTACACACGTACCGGAATCAGTGCTGTCGTCCAATGGAAATCCGTCATTATTAACCGTTTGCCCGCGGCCGTCTTCTATGGAAGCTTTGGGCGACAAGTCTGTAGCGCGGCTGTCTTCCATAGAATTTCTTGACTTTGTACGGGATTTTGACGCTTATATGCGCCTATTTCAACTGTTTTAAGGTTCAAAATTGGTTGAATATATTACTGAGAGTTGAATGCCATCTATTCAATTTGCTTAAAATGAATATATACCAGTCAAAAATTAGTTTTTTGTGGAACCATACTGAAACCTCGTTTATGTGACGTCACGTCTGTTGAACAATGGCGACGATACGTCTCAATTGTATGACGAATGATTATTTGACAATTAATCCAAAACTACGAGATATATTATGTATTTTATTGTTGAAAATAATACTTTATGTGTCAATTAACATATCTGGTTACTTGAGTAAATATTAAAATCTGTATTTAACCCATTTGAACCCAGAGCTCGCGTGAAAACACATGTCCCATGTGCCCAGGACTATTTTTTCGTTAATTTTCCAAAATCTTTGAGTTATATCATGGGAAATATTTTTTATAGGATAGGGATGGATAATTAATTGGTTTTTCAACATTTTTAATTTTTTTCAAGGTGGTGTCGTGAACGACCTTTGGGGCTAATGAAACATGTTTTTTAAAATAAAACAAAAATCACAATGGAGTCACATAATCAGTTATAATACTTTCTCACTGGTTATTTGTAATTTTATTGTTAAGAAATTTATAAAATTAATTTTAAAAATAACAAACACGCATCTCTTCGATAAAATGATATTTTCAAATCGCATAACATAACACACGTAGGTACATATATTGTGACATATACACATCGTCAACAAAAAAAAGGGTGCACCCTTTTAAAAGAAGAAATGTCATAAACGAGATTTTGGGTTCAAAAGTCGTAAAAACAAAATACACGAAGACAAAATAATTAATTATTATGATACGGTACAAAACATTTGTCATGCAATGGAATTTCACAGTTACCACAAGCGGAAAACGTTTTATTTTTACAGTGTCCACAATTTCTCCTTTTCTGTTTGACCAATATCAAATGTCTTCCAACTTCCTTTTGATTTTGATTAACTTTGCCGGGTCTGAATGGGACCAATTATTTTTGTTTTTGACCACAACACTTGCACAACGTCTCTGTTACCTGTCTGATAAATCCTAATTTATCAAATTTACAACCAAAACTTTTGCTTAGAATCCAAGCGTTATTCACAGCTACATCGATGTTCCAAAACAGAATAGGCATGTACCATTTTTTCCCTCTAATACTTATATTATAGTTAGAAATATGGTTATCCATTTGATCAACCCCACCCATATATTTATTATACATATTTATACTAAATGGTTGATTGATTTCCACCCTACTTTTTTCTTTAACCGAATATCAGTTTCCAGGGGTGGTAATATGTATGTATGTGGAATCCGGAAGTTGAGACTCATCCCAATTATCAATTTCTTCCCGTATCTCTGCAGTAGTAAAATTGCATTCTCTGGAAAAAAATATGTGTCATTATCCCAAGGAGTCATATACGACTTCGTCGACTTTTGATTTTTTTTTTCAGGAATATGAGATATATAAACGCAATTTCTCTTATGCATATTATACAATAAGTCCTACTGTATTAGAAACATAAAGATAAATAAAAAATATGTAAAAATAAAAAACTTACGTATGTTTTCTCTTCGACATATCTGCAAGTCGAAAAGCGCTCGATGTTATTCCCTCAAAACTCCAAAAGGAACTGATTTAATTTCGTGTGACTTTCTTAAAATTCATCACCAACATCTAACCAAGCGTAACGAAAGGTTTTACGGCCGGCCTGAGTGATCCCTTTATTTTACGACGCAAAATTGTAAAATGCCGTGAATGACCGCGCTGGCATACATCGTGTAAGTTCATAACTGACCGCGTGGGTTCAAATGGGTTAAGGTCGAAAACTCGATTGCCAAATTCGCGAAAAAGGTGCCGCGTACAGGGCTTGTTCGCTATATTTATTTCCGCGGCCAAAGGGTTAAAATTGGATGACGACACCAATGACCAGAGAGGATATTAATGTTTTATTTTGTATTTTGCAGTTCATCATCGTGTCGTTGAAGGATGGCATGTTTAATAATGCTAATGTACTGTTTCGTACGAAGTTCGTCGATGGTATGTCCACTGTTCAGAGGACGGAGCAGACTAATAGACGGTAGAACCGACGGTTACGACGTGTTAAAAGTCAATATACATATGTACATAGTACGGTCTTTGATTTTGTGCTGTGACTTCTACTATTTCAAAGGATTGTTATATAATGTTTAATAAATAAATAAAAAAAAATACATATTTTCATACGTAATTTTAATTGTATTTAGTACATTAAAGCTTCAGAAAATACATTTTCATGTAATAATGTAATACATATATAGTTGTCTTATATTTTTGGTAAAATATATGATTTTTTAAAATGTCATAGTTTATAATTATTTATTTTACAGAAATCATGCACAATCTTATGATACATTAAGGTTTAACACGTACACACATACATTGTTGTGAAATACAAATCAAAATGCAACAGGTGATTGATTACAGTACTTAAAAAAATCTTTTTTTTTATATAAATATAAATAAAAGCCTTGTAAAAAATCACTTTGGTATATTTTCGACTTTGGTAAAATTCGCTTGATAATTAATTGTAAGTATTTAAAAGCAATAATAAGTCACAATCAAGAGAAAAACTATGGATTCCAATACTCACTTTTGGCACAGCAATACTAGATTTTAAGTTAAAGACTGCAAAAGCCAAAAATCTGTAGAAATTGCGCATTTTTTAAACGCTTATATCTCATAAATGGGAAGAAGCCAACAAAAATCATTGATTGTTTATTTTACGCTACTGTATTTTTTTTTGTTATTTATTGATCTTTTGATGAAGCGTGTCGGGTTAATTAAAGTGTCAAACTCTATTTCATTTATGATGGCTCTATGAAGCTTCACACTATACACACTTCACAGGGTTCGGTGATTACTAGTCAAATGTGAACCGGTTAACCAGTTTTCTCGTGACTAGTTTTAGGGTGTGACCAGTTTTCTCGTGACTAGTTTTAGGGTGTGACCAGTTTTAGTGTGACGGGTGATCACGTGTGACAGATCTAGAGCGACCGGTTGTCCTGTGACTGGTTCACATATGACTAGTAGTCCGTTTACCCTTCACAGTGCTACTCAAACTTTTTCAGTTAGCAGAGCAGCATATATTTTTCAGTAATTCTCACGGACCGTCATCATATTTTTAAATAAAAAAGTTATATATGAATATGTGTGAAAATTTGTTCATATAACAAATAAAAATGATATTAAATATAAGTAGTAAAATTTATTTTCTTCAATTCAAACAAGTACAATATCTCGGTGCGGTGCAAACGATCGACAAGCGCCAGACAGACTGAACCACAGATTAACGACACGTGTACCTTATGCGTGCGCACTGCTCGCACTTACACTAAGCGAAATCTACCCGAAGTCCCCACATACCTACCCTGTATACGTTCTGTGCTTCTGATACTTTAGTTCCGAATTTTGCCTTATTAAACTCGCCAGAAAGATCCAACTCAATTTTAATAATTGCATCTGTGCACATCGAAAGGTTACTCGTCATCTGATGTACAATCTATCAATCGTGAAGTCGAGAATTGCGTTTAAAGCAGCCACCCAGTTAATCTGTGGTTCAGTCTGTCTGGCGCTTGTCGATCGTTTGCACCAAACCCACAATATCTATATATCATATATGTACTTGGACAAAGTAAATCAGGATGGACCCAAAAGATACATATATGTAATATATAATATATAATATTAAAACTTCCGTACGCACACGCCCTCAAATGGAAATTTATTGCTAACTAATTAAAATTATTAAAGTACATACTAGACGACTACCACTCCAATTTGGCATTAATAAATCACTTCATCGTCATTTCAGAAAACGTTTTACGTTTAACGTACGCACGCCACTTTTACATCTACGCTAACAGATTATTTTTTCAAATTTAACCTCACTCTGACTCTAACATATATAAATGTATCACTTTATTTAATTTTTACATAAAAATATATGAATTTCTATCATACAAATATGGATCAGTATTATCGTACGCTACACAGTACACATACATATATTATATGTACATAAATAATTTTTTTTAGATTGAAAAACTAATGAAAAATGGTTGTGGCTATTTGCAGGTACTATATATGCGACAGGCGCTAAGTCTTCTGCACATGCGCGTGAACTTATAATCCGATTATAATTTTTTACATTTAATGTATGCTAGACTTGTTTAATCAATCGTTCATTATACACGAGGCAAATAAATTTCGCACGTTATTATAATAGATTTATATCATTTAGCTGGTTCGCGGCTTGTACTTGTATGTAGGTATTATACGTTGTATATGATAATAATTTTCAAAAATTAATAATATTAATTAATTTGGATTATATTTTTAACCCTACGTCACTTTACGAGTTCGAACTAAATTTTAAAAGGCTTAAAACAAAATTTTAACAGTAAACACGCTGACAGTGACAGCTCACGCGCATGCGCAGAAGGCTTTACGCCTGTCGCAGATGTAGTACCTGCAAATAGCCAATAATTCGCAGATATAGTACCTGCAAATAGCCAATAATTCGCAGGTATAGTACCTGCAAATAGCCACATCCATGAAAAATACATCATTCTATTCTAATGACTTGAAAACGACACACTTTTAATTGGCATACATACGGTTCGGTGATTACTAGTCAAATGTGAACCGGTCACAGGACAACTGGTTGCTCTAGATCGGTCACACGTGATCACCCGTCACACTTAAACTGGTCACACCCTTAAATCGGCCAACCAGTTTTCTCGTGACCGATTTTAGGGTGTGATCAGTTTGCTCGTGACCAGTTTTCGGGTGTGACCAGTTTTCTCGTGACCAGTTTTAGTGTGACGGGTGATCACGTGTGACTGATCTAGAGCGACCGGTTGTCCTGTGACTGGTTCACATATGTCCGTTTACCATACATACGTAGTTAAATCCATAAACGATTCCACGGTATCAAAAAACTTGCACTTTTTACATCGTATCCAAAAGCTTAATACATTTATACCATCCCATTCCGGTTACATACCCCTTTTTTTTTTAGAAAAATATACAATATACGCATATAAAAGATATACTAATTAGCACGAAGATACATTTATTAATTTATGGCACAATTCGACTTCGTTTTAACGTTCCGCGTTTAGGTTTCAGGATTTTTATTGAGAACGACAGCCGGAAAGATGAGTGGAAATGGAGACATTTCCGTGCCGTCTGTCGGAGCCAAGATTGGCGTCGGAGGCCGTGGATCAGGCTCTGAACAACCGAGCAGCCAATGAGTCAACATTCTCCCTTTGCCTTTGAGCTCGACTTCTCCACGCAGCTCCATCTTGAATGTGCCAAACTTATTCAGAATCTGTTTGGTCGCATCGCTCATATGTATCATCAGAGCTGAAATCGAACCGATGTATTACATACACTATATAAAATATTATTTAAATATATTGATCAACGTTGTATTACGTGTTCCAGCCGATTCCATTCTGGATGCTGTGTTCACTGTATCACCAAACAGACAAAAATGAGGCATCTTAACACCAACGACTCCGGCACAGACCGGACCGGAATGTATGCCTATGCGTATTTTCAACTGGTAATCTGGTGTATGCCTTACGGTGAATGTTTTCACAGCATCTAATATAGCAAGTGCCATTAAACAAACCTCCCTAGCGTGATTATCTCCATTTCGCTCTGGCAAACCAGATACAACCATGTAAGCGTCTCCTATTGTTTCCACCTGAAATGTGTTTGTTAATATATCATACATATTTATTTATTTATTAATAGTATTGGACCATTGTGGCATTACAGGAAGAACCTAATGCGCCACAATGGCCTACATTTGATGAAGATATAAAAACAAGTAAAATATAAAATAAAGAAAAAAAGCAGAAAACATGGTAAAATAAAATAATAAAAAAAGTAACAAAAGGAAAATTATACATCAGAAAAAAAATGAACAAAAGTGTAAAAATCAAAAATAAAATCCATAAATCCCATTCTTTGTTTACATTGAACATAATTAAAATAGTAGATAAAAATGTACATAAGGAGAAAGAAAAAGAAAAAGTAAAATAAATTAAAACAAAATATGAATAAAAAATAAAATCACAGCGAGGCCCAAATGGAAGAGAGTAGATCAAGATTCCACTCATACATCACATTCAAATTAAGAAAATAATGATGAGCCCAGGTTACCAGATAAATATGTTAAAATAATATCCGATAATCTACGCTCACCGAGGTGGAAAATATCGCATTCAGGGACGGCAGCAACGATTTCATTGAGAAGTCGAATAGCTCTTGGTATAGGAGCCATTCGAAAAAGAACTGTGCAAGCAGGAGGTACAACCATCAAATGATGATGTCTACCACGCACATAATTATTAGGGATATAAAGTCCCAACTGTTCCAGCAACAACGGGCATGACGTATTACCACGCAGTAGCTGGAGAACGAAACGAATTAACGAGAAGTTTCTCCGAAGTTCAAGGGAATTATACCCAAGCATGCTCAAAAGGAAAGGAGTAGGATAGAGAGATGGGTAGTACCCATACTCTTTCTTATAAAGAAAACGAAGAAATGCTTTTTGAACTTTTTCGATAATAAGAGAGTAGTTTGCTTCATGCGGATTCCACACATCGTATTATACTCTAGCTTACTTCTAACAAGCGACTTAAAAAGCAAGCGAGAAGACAAAGGGTTGGAGAATAACCTAGCATATCTCAAGACAAATCCAAGTCGACGAAAGGAAACGTCAGCGACTGTCTTGATGTGGTTGTGAAAGGTGAATTGAGGATCAAAAGTGATACCCAAGTCGACCATAGATTCCACACGCTTCAACAACACGGATCCAATGGAATATCCGTGACAATAGAGCGATTTCGCACGTCCATAACTCATAATGGCACATTTACTAGTATTTAGTTCAAGCCCTAAACTGGAACTGAACTCTAAAACAGCGTTAATATCCGCTTGAAGGAGAGAGGCTTGCCTCTCATCCTTAACATCAAAGAATAATTTAAAGTTGTCTGCAAACAAGAGTCATGAAGCATTGCGTAGTACTTTAGGGAGGTTATTAATGACTATTGTAAATAGTAAAGGGCCTAAGGTGGACCCCTGAGTTACACCAGATCGTGTAAAAAATTAAGGAGATTCATAAATACCATATCTAACAAATTTCTTCCTATCACTAAGATAAGAAGCAAAGAGTTTAAGAAGACGTGGAGAAAAGCCCACTTCAGCTAATCTGATCATAAGAGGGTCATTATTGACAAGATCAAAGGCTTTACGAAAGTCAAAGTAGGCTACATTAACTTGTTGCCCACCGTCAACTTTAGACATGGTATAATATGAAAACATATATGAAATGCTTTACACAGTTGTTTTAAGTGCTTACTTTGTACACATCATAGAATTCTATAATTCTGTCGAAGGTGCTGTAGAGATCGTTCAGCAGATCCACAACCTCCATAGGCGTACTTTGAGCGCAGAGCACCGTGAAGCCTACAATGTCGCTGAAGTATATTGTAACACACTCGAATTGTTCCGGTTGAACCATTTCTCCGGCCATTAATTGTTGAGCAACTAGTCTGAAAGTTATCATATATAATACATACATACGTATTGATTGAATTTAAAAATGCTTATCGTAGATGTATGTACGTTGTTCTTGAGAATAGATCCAACGCGCATGGGTAATGTATTTCGGCGATCATTGTACGTACCTTGGTAATACTTGATATAGCAATTCTTCAGAACGTTTCTTCTCTAGCGAAAGTTGTTCCGTTTTTTCTTCTACGAGTGTTTCTAAATTATTCGCATACTGTTCCATTCGCTTCAAAAGGTCATCCATCAAATTGTCACAATAGCCTCTGAAATGTACTAGATTTTAATATTTATCACTTATATGCTGTATTAATGCATATTAAAACTAGTATTACTTCATTATGCAGCGCACGGTGATTTTCAATGAGTCAAAAGTCGGCCTCTCTTCCGAGTTATCGTTCCAGCATTTCTCCATCAATTCCATCAAACTATCCGGACAATCCCTTTGCTCTACAGCTGGTCTAAATGGAGGCGTTTCCCTAGTGCTCACTCTGTTTATAATATCTATATTAAAATATAAAAAATATTACAGAATCATGTCAACATATTTATTTATTTAACATATGTACATATACATATAGCCAGCAGCATAGCTCGGTCGTTAAGCTTCTGCTTAGCGTCGAGAAGGCACCGGGTTCGATCCCAGGGCCGGGCCTCGAATGAAAATGAATTTTTTCAGAGTATGCTGTTGGTTAGACCTGGATTTGTGACTTCAGGTTGATCGTTTCCTATCAGAGTTTGCCAATTTTCTCTGATTTCATTGTTGAAACGGTTCCCGGAAAAAATTGGCTGAAAATCCCTCCTATACGATATGTCACATATAATTTGTTATTAATTAATGTGCAATAAATAAGTTTGTGTACAAATTGATAGATGTCTCATTGATTTGCGAGTTTTTCAGTGTCTCGTAATTCAGTGATTTATATAAAAATGCTGCATTGTAATTGTAATTTGTATGTAATTGGCCAGGAAGGTGCATTGGGGTTTACATGTAAGGCCTTCCTGGTATATATGTAAAATAAATAAATAAATAAATATCAGGAAGGCCTAATAGGTAAACCCCAATGCGTCTTCCTGGCCAATCATAAACATCACAATTTAGACAGTAATTTTTACAGAGTATCATAGAGACGTCTATGGATAAATCTGCATTTTTGCAGCATTTTACAAAATAATTGAATTCGAGATTTTTAAAAACTTGAAATTTGCGTGAAATGGGTTATGAAATGAATTTGTAGAAACCGTTTCAATGAAAATCAGATAAATCGGCAAACTCTGGTAGAAAATGATCGGCCTGGAGTAGCATATTCAAGGTCTGGCCAGCAGCACTGGTGGAATTGAACCCACGACCTAACCACCAATCTATACTGCTGGATATAATAATAGAATTATAATAAAAACAAAAAAAACCCATCGTTCACCTTGAGGGTCTAAGAATTGACGTGCCACTTCGAATGGTCCACCCCTAACAACTATCTCTTCTAAAATGATTCCAAAACTATACACATCTCCTTTTTGAGTGGCTGGTATTCCAGGAATCACAGTTACAGGTAGCAGTTCTGGAGCTATCCAAAGCAATTCTGAAATTATGCATTATTCAATATGTGTGTGTTATTTTATTTTTAAATTATTTTATATGCATTGATTTATTTGAATCTTACTATTGTAATAATTTTGGTCTTTTATCACTTCGGTAGGAGTCATTAGCGTTGAAAGTCCAAAATCAGATATTTTAAGTACAAATCTTCCATCAATGAGACAATTGTATGACCGCAGCCTTCCGTGAACCATCACTTCTGAGCTATGAAGATATGACATACCCTATACACAATAAATTATTATTTATACTTGTAAACATTGTAACTTTGATTCGGTGAAGTAGGAAAAGGGGTTCGACAAGGTGACACTATATCGCCAAAGGTATTTAACGCAGTGTTTGAGGACGTATTTTAGAATTCAGATAAGGTAAATACAAGTATTTTATTTCATTGTAATAATACTGACAAGCATTTCGAATGTACTATACATATATAATAGACTAATTCAATTGCTGAATGTGGTAAATTGGTCTTAAAAATCAATATTAATAATATTCAAATCGTGATTAAGGAATTTCGCATGCTAAATAGAATAGGTTGTGGCTATTTGAAGGTACTATATCTTCAAATTATTGGCTATTTGCAGGTACTATATCTGCGAATTATTGGCTATTTGTAGATACTATATCTGCGACAGGCGCAAAGCCTTCTGCGCATGCGCGTGAACTGTCACTGTCAGCGTGTTTACTGTTAAATTTTTGTTTTAAACCTCTTAAAAATTAGTTCGAACTCGTAAAGTGACGTATAGTAAAAAATATAATCCAAATTAGTTAATATTATTAGAAAATTATTATCATATACAATGCATAATACCTACTTACAAGTACAAGCCAAGAACTAGCTAAATGATATAAAGCTATTATAATAACGTGCGAAATTTATTTGCCTCATGTATAATGAACGATTGATTAAACAAGTCTAGTATACATTAAATGTAAGAAATTATAATCGGATTATAAGTTCACGCGCATGCGCAGAAGGCTTTGCGCCTGTCACAGATATAGTACCTGCAAATAGCCAATAATTCGCAGATATAGTACCTGCAAATAGCCACAACCAATAAAATAAAGTAGTATGTAGGAATAGTCAATAATTATTTATACCTAGGACAAATGGTGTGTATGACTGGCTGTAAAGAAGAGAAAATAAGACGAAGAATAAAATTTGGATGTAGTGCAATGAATTTTGTGTTGAAATCTAAATATTCCGATATATTTGAAATATTAAAAAAACAATCGAACACGTTTGATCAATGCCTTTCAGCCAATGGGGATGAAAAACTTGGATATTAAATGCAAGTATGCTATATATAAAAACATTAAATCACATGGAGAAGCAGTGCCGGCCTTAAAATCTATGGCGCCCTCGGGCAATTTTTTATAAGTCGATTTAAGTTTATTTTCAGTAGATATAGAGCTTCAAAACTGTATAGTCTATTTTGTGACATTGTAGACCAGAGATAAGTTTTAATCAATTTAAGTTTTGAAAAACTATGTTCACCAATTGGTACAGTTTCAGGCAGTGTCAGCAAATTTGGATACAATTCTTGTAAATTATGCTGTTTTATAAAATTGAATGCAATGAGTGGATTAATTTAACCTTGAACTTTATTTGGAAGAAAGGCTTTTAAATTAACAGGTTCATAGCAAAGTTCATTACTTATAATATCTGATTTTTAATTCGCGGTGAGCTTAATTTGAAGATCGGCACTTTCCAGTAGATTGTTTACAAAATACAAAAAACGCCCACGTCTCTGAATATTCGTTCAACTCTTCGAATATTCCTTTGATTGACACTAATGTATCTAAGAATTAAAAATTAATTTAATCGAAGACTTAAAAAACTCGACCTCTTACTGTTTCTCGGTTCGTTTTGTGTATTTTTGTCAAATTGCCGTCTCACGCGTATAATTATTTTTTAATTGTTTAAATACCGACTCAATTTGTAATTTCTTAGCTTTTTTAAAACCGTTCTCTCTATAATCATTCAAAAATAAACAAAATTTCCGTACATTCGGGGATATCCATATATTTTGCTTGAAAAGCTTTAAAAACAACGTTTATTTAAAATAGAACATCGTTCCAAACAATTATTGAAACAAGAAAGCTGAAATCTTTTAATTATCCCGCTAATGTGGTTGCTTCATGAGCTACACTAAGGGCCGGGCCGCACCGCTCAACTCGCGAACAACTTGGTTGAGGGCGACCAGACCAATGCATGCAGGTAGATGGGACATGCCACACTCGTCAACTTGTTTGTCGCACACATTTCCATACATTTTTTCGTGTCGCGCAACAAGTCGGCCGACAAAGTTGCACGGTGCGGCCCGGCCCTTAGATCCTTTCTTTCAGTTTCAGATAAAGTAATAAAAGTATTGTGAACGTCAACAATTTGATAACGGACTGCTTTGACACTGGCTATTTTCGCTTTCCATCGTGTGGCAGATAATAAGGAATATAATTGCACATAATCAATTAAAATCTTCCAGCGATGTATTGAAGCTGAATATAGTGTAAACAATCTTTGGAGAATACCGAAAAAAGTTTGCGATGTTACAGAAGATTTCGCAGCATCGTCGAAATGTGAAACTAATTTTTTTGAAAAGCATAATAGATTTATAATTCAAAATGAATATAATTTGCCGAGTACAAATGTTTGAGCTTAAAAAGTAGAGGCGCCTTTGGCACTCTAATGTAAAACTTTTTAGGGTCTTTGCTGCTCTAATTTTAAATTTTAAAGCGCCTTCGGCGCGTCGAGCAGCGCCCCCCGACACAGCCCCCCCAAAACCGGCACTGTGGAGAAGTATGGAGAAGAGTTCCGTAAAGAAATACACATGTACATACATGGGTGAGAATTAGGATACCAAATTACTCGACTTTTTTTGTATTTGGGTAGTACGAGTATATGATTGGGTAAGGATTTATTGTTTGAGTTGAAAGCTAGTCTTGCAAATTTCTTGTATCCATCCTTACTTAAATAGGTAGTCGTACTTACCGGGTACTAAAAAGTAATTTGGTATCCTTAGCTCACTAAAGCATGATCAGTGGGATAAGAAATTAGACAAATTGTTAGCAAATGTGAAAAAAGGAAGCATGATACTAGATTAAAATTCACAAGTAAGGCAGAGTGGACAATTAACGAAAAAATGAGGAAAATGTGTGGTATTGTATGCTAATTTTTTTTGGAGTGATAAATTCCATTGAGTATGTACCTTGACGATATCTTGAATCAGCGACATTCTGAAGTTCCAATCAAGTTTTAAAGCATCGTTATTTAAAACGTCTTTGAGCGAACCTTTCGGACAGTATTCTGTAAGAATCAATATGTTAGGACATTCGATACACGCTCCTACGAATCTCACAGTGTTCTCGTGGGACACATCTCTTACCTACAAAGTGACATAATTAGTCAACACCTGCACAGACATTAATTACAATATATAATGCAAATAATTTACAATCTCAATATGTGATATATAAGTAACACACGAGGTCTACAAATCATAGCAAATAAGGAAACATACTTGTTTAATTTCCCACAAGAGCTTTTTATTCAGATCTACCTTCTTCTTAATGACTTTTTTAATTGCTACCCTGTTCCCTTTGTATATTCCTATCGTCGTGTAGACTTGAGCTAGCGGAAGACTGTTGCAAGATACGATGGATGCCCGTGCGCTGTGCAATCCGTATGTTAACTGTTCAAAAACAAAAAGTGTACCTGACCAATCATTGCTCCAGCTATTTAATTGTAATGTAAAAATTTAAATTACTTTGAATACATCGTTTATTTTTTGAAGACCTAACTTGGAGCCGAACGGCTTCCCCTCCAACAGCACCTCTTCAGGTCTCACTCGCCAAGACATGTTGTTCAGATCGGCCGATAGTCTCATGTGCCTTAAAATATTTAAATATTCATTCATCATGGATAGACTTAGTTTTGCCTGATGGAACCAACCCACGCGAGTATTGTTTTGTTACTTCGTGAATAGGTTTGGTGCAAACGATCGACAAGCGCCAGACAGACTGAACCACAGATTAACTGGATGGCTGCTTCAAGCGCAATTCTCGACTTCACGAATGATAGATGGCACATCAGATGACGAGTAACCTTTCGATGTGCACAGATGCAATTATTAAAATTGAGTTGGATCTTTCTGGCGAGTTTAATTTGGAACTAAAGTTTCAGAAGCACAGAACGTATACAGGGTAGGTATGTCGGGGCTTCGGGTAGATTTCCCTTAGTGTAAGTGCGAGCAGTGCGCACGCATAAGGTACACGTGTCGTTAATCTGTGGTTCAGTCTGTCTGGCGCTTGTCGATCGTTTGCACCGCATCGTTCGTGAATATATACTCTCTTCCATTTGGACCTTGTGGGGATGTTTCGTATCTGCGGTTGGTTCTTATATGTATGTATAATCAGCACTGGCTCCATACTATATATTCTGTTATTTGATATTTTTTTATTGTGTATTTTAGTTTTTATTATTTTCCTTATGTAATTTTTATTACAATTACAAGGCTTTTCTTAGTTTTACTTTCGCCTTTATAACATTTCATACTTACGTGACTCAAGGCTTTAAGTAATATATGTATTTAATTACATAAATTTAAGCCGGGATCATAATTTTGATTGAAACCTTAATCATCATTGTATTGCTTCAAGAATACATTGTATCGATATTCTGTGTGTCTGTGTGTGTGTGTGTATCTGAGATAACGCTCGCCGTACTATAATAGTTGTTTTGATTCAACATATGTACGTAACAGCTAAAACAATGCCAACAAAACGTACGAATATAATAACAAAACGAAATAAGTTCTTTATATACTGTTTGCTACCAATGTTTCCTGTAGGGCATAGAGGAAACATTGATATTTGCCTAGAGTCTAGGCAAATAGACGGCATTTACCGCTATCTATTGAAAATGTATTTAATTAATTAACTGTACATATGTAATTCAAATTATACATAATAATTAATATATGTATATTTATGTAGTTCAAATAAAGATATTCCACTAAGACTGTTATTTAGGGTGGGATTATAATTAAGATTGTAATCTGAAACATTATTGTGTATACATTATTTTATATATATATATATATATATATATATATATATATATATATATATATATATATATATATATTTTTTTTTTTTTTATTTTATATTTTACTACTTTTAAATATACACTTTTTTATATATTGTCTTAATATTTTTATGTACAAACCTAAGAAAAGACTTGTTTTAAAAAAAAATACTACCGTTTTTTTGGATATTATTTTTTATCATATTTTTCTGCTTTCAATTTCTTATTTTCATTCTGTTTATTTTTTTTCTATGTAGGCCATTGTGTCGCATTAGGTTCTTCCTGTAATGCCACAATGGTCCAAAACTATAAATAAATAAATATTCTTCTGTGAAATGTGTGTATCATCATGTCAGACTATCAACTGTCGCCATAAGGCAGAGCATCGTAACCTGTGTACTGCGGTATTATGTGTTCCTCGAACAGCATTTCTGCCTAATGCGTGTGAGTGAGATCGCGTGTGAGGGAGAAAACCAATGTTAGTTAGTGTTTTGTTCCTATGCATATACGGAATAACTAGCGACTGCCAATGAAGTACATATGTATGTACGTAGCTGACAAACTCTACGAGTAGTAAACAATGTGTGCCGCGAATATCCAAAGGTTATGATGCTCTGCCATAAGGAGTTTACCGGGCCGAGTCGGTCAGAGTACACGTGTACGCTAAAATATGAAACCATTGTTTCTTCAGTAACTATTAATGCCAACACGGTCACATACTTTCATGGAAAGATAGGAAAATACTCGGGGGCAAAATCTATTTTTAAAAAAGGTATGCATAACATTGACCGTTGCTTTCTATTATGTACAGATAAGATTTTTCGAAGATGCCGATTTTAAAACATTTATTTAAAAATTTAAATAAATGTGCAATTATGAGCTATGGACGTGCACATTCTCTCTATTGTCACGGATATTCCATTAGATCCGTCTTGTTGAAGCGTGTAGAATATATGGTCGATTTGGGTATCACTTTTGATCCTCAACTCACCTTTCACAACCATATCAAGAAAGTCGCTGACGATTCCTTTCGTCGACTTGGATTTGTTTTGAGATATGCAAGATTATTCTCCAATCCTTTGTCTTCTCGCTTGCTTTTCAATTCGCTTGTGAGAAGTAAGCTAGAGTATAATGCGATTGTGTGGAATCCGCATGAAGCAAATTACTCTCTGATGATTGAGAAAGTGCAAAAAGCATTTCTTCGTTTCCTATATAGGAAAGAAAATGGGTATTACCCATATCTCTACCCCACTCTTTTCCTTTTGGGCATGCTTGGGTATAATTCCCTTGAACTTCGGAGAAACTTCTCATTAATTCGTTTCGTTCTCCTGCTCTTACGTGGTAATACGTCATGCCCGTTGTTGCTGGAGCAGTTGGGACTTTATGTCCCTAATCACTATGTGCGTGGTAGACATCATCATTTTCTGGCTGTACCTCCTGCCCGCATGGTCCTTTTTCGAATGGCTCCTATTCCAAGAGCTATTCGACTTCTTAATGAAATCGTTGCTGCCGAGACTGAATGTGATATTTTCCACCTTAGTGAGCGTAAATTGTCGGAAATTACTCTAACCCATTTATCTGGTAGTCTGCGCTCATCATTGTTTTCATGATTGATTGTGATTTATGAGTGAAATTTTGATTAACTCTCTTCCATTTGGGCCTACAGGGATGTTTTGTATTTGTAGTTGTTTCTTACATATTTATTGAAACTGCCTGTAGGTGCAAGGCATTCCTTATGCTATATATTTTTTTATTTGATATTTTTACTTTATCTGTTATTATTAAATGCTGTTTTTATGTTTATGTATGGATGTATTTATGTTTATGTTCAAATGTATTTTTTTTTATGTATAATTGATGGGTGTATTATTTTCGTTGTGTATTGATTTGTGTTCAATTGTTATTTTGTTTTTTTTTTTGTGTTATGTTTTTGACCATTGTGGCGCTTTAGGAATTCCTGTTATGCCACAATGGTCTGTTTAGAATAAAATAAATAAATAAAACAATACTCATGTACGTTGGTTCCAAACAGACAAAATTTCAAATATGTATGTATGTATGTGTGTGATAAAAATACGGTGAATTTATTTAATGATTCCATTTAATCACTGCTAGTCTTTTTTCTTGGGGTTGATGAGAATTGAAAAATAGTGAGCGAATTTTTTTTGCAGTACATATTCAGGTATCTTTGTACATTCACCATATTTTTTAGCCACATAACATATGTTGATCGCTCGTATTATTTTAGATAATTGGGGATACTTACTTGTAAGCCAAAAAGGTCAATGTTGCCACGAATGCCAAGAAGATTCCAAAACCGATCGTGGTGTACACGATTACGTTTGTTACTAACGAATAAGCAGCGTGCAAATAATAGCAACATTATTATACATTAGAATTAGACTGGCTCTCGTTTTGTTGGAGGACATTTCAATTGATCGCTATTCCAATAAGTGTACATATATAATGTATATTTAATGGTGCTTACAGACTAAAACAACGACGATTTTGGGCCAACTTTTTTAATCAGCAGGATAAAACCAGTAGCGTACAAAATATTGAAATAAAAATTAAATTAAAAAATTGAAATTAAATATCAAAATTAGGCTAAAGAGCGAGATTGAGCTAAAATTAGATCATCGTTGATGTTTTGAATTACGACGATACGCATTTAAAACCAGAGAAATATTATAATTTCTCTGCTTACGAGCGAAAAGAAATCTTGATATAATTTTTTAAAGTCGTCACAATATGTTACTGTATTTCGACGTCGATGATCGAGAAAAAAAATCAATTCATAAAAAAACGCGGTGTCGGTTGTCGGTGATTTGTCAAAGGGCTTTTTTTTCTTTCGTCGAAATAAAATTAATATTCACACATTATCCGATAAATTTTACCTCTGAAATGATTTAATTACTTGATTTATTTCGACGACAGAAACAATTGAAGAATAAAAAAATCCGTTTGATTTGTTCGACAACACCCCGGGTTAGCAAAAATCGTTGGATCACCCATACTAATACATGATATATTCTCAGTAGCTGTGCTTTACGGGGAAGTAAAAATAATAATTCTTTGATTTTTTTTCGATCTTAGTGCGTATCTTCGAGGATTACCTGTATGTGATTGTTGATGATCTAATTTTAGGGCAATCTCGAAAATGTATTTAAATTGTGCATGTTCTGTTTTAACTTTCAATATTTAATTTTAATTTTAATATGATGATTATAATTTTATTTTGATACTTAAATTTAATTTTAATATAATAATAATAATTTTAATTTTGATATTTAATTTCAATTTTTAAATTTAATTTTTATTTCGATATTTTGTACGCTACTGGTTTTAAAAGTTGGCCTGTGGGCCGTTCGTTGGCTTGGTGCGTACGCACCATAAGACTCATGGTGTATTTCTTCTCCATTACAAATTTATTAAAAAAACTTTTTTTTTGAGCTAATACAGAATATTGATATTTTCAATGCTTTTTTACATCCTCAGAGCAAATTAACTCAACCATGTGACTGATGCTATTATACTATTCAATATGTGCTTATAATTTATTGTTAGTTTTTTTTTTAATTAAATTTTAAAGATACAAAGATTCATACACTTTAAATCATTGAAAAACACGAAGGTCATGTATGTACTTCTATTGAAATAGCGCTTTATGATTGATCGAAACTAGTAAGGCAATTAAACATAACGACCAATAAAATAGCGATATTTAAATAGGAAATATTACACTATCAATATTATCACGCGATCCGTATAGATAGTGTAATATGTAGGTTAGTATCGTGAAATCGGCGATACTGGAATCACGATCCGTATTGATAGTGTAATACCCCCCATTGTCTCGCGATCGAGTTCAATTACAGCAGGCCTGTTCCTAGAATTATTAATTTAGAAAACGTTCGGTCAATCAGACTCAAGCCACCACTTGATTTCCAATATCTACATACAATATCCGAGTGTAGCAATTTCAGTGGTTAAACACGCAAGCTAAAATCTGTTGATTAGAGTCCGATTTACTGCAAGGATCAGGCCTAATACTGTATGTGAACTGTTATTATTGCAATGGCCTCACTCAGATCGACCAACTTATGATAGCATACCGTTTTGGAATGGGAAACAATCGATATTGTTTCCCGAAAAGCCACATTTGGGTATGTCTGGAGGAGGGGAACGTCTTCCACCTGGCCAGTGGATGCTCTGACCGTCCACTGGCGCATACGTCCTTCCGACACCGTAGTAATGAGCTACGACCTTGAATACACCCGTCGTGGGATCCAAGTCCTTCAGGCAGTAGTCAGCATCCCTGTCTCCATTGTGATCGATACGCACGTGACCAGTAATACCTGTGCAAATTTAATATTATTATCAACAACAAAAAATGTGTCCTGCAGGTGAAATTTTAATGACAATCTAGAAAAATCAATGATAATCATTGAAGTATAATGTATAGAATAGTCATTCCTAACAAAAGTATCGCTTAAAAGCGAGCCATCGAAGAGAGAGACGGAAAGTCAGAAGAGAGACAAAAGAGTGAGGAAAAAAAATTCGTGGAAGTGACCGTCCCTTATCGTCCCTTGACGTTTATGGACGCACGGGCACATACAGATTTTCGGACTTTGTCGAACTAATACTACCACACAATTTCACTAGTAGAGCCTATTTCAAAGAGATCCTACTGCTACAGAGTTTAACAATCAACTGAGCAAAACAGCCGAATTCTCCGTTTGCACGGAGTTTTTGTAGCAACATTTTTGGAAGCTAAGAGCGCTTCTACCCATTCTACTTCAATGATGATAATGTAACGTAGAGATTAGGTGATTGGCGCTCATCAATCACTGGTTTACTAGCGCTGATCACCTCATCTCGCCTATATACATATATGTACATTCTAAAAAGGCCTCGGCGTATAAAATAGTCATATTCAACAACCAATAAGGTCTCGCAACCCATCGACCAATGATCTTTCTGTGTGGAGAGTACCGCTAATAATATATAAGTATAAATACTAGGTGGCTCTCATCCGTATGTCATTCGAAGCTTGCGGGCCGACGAGTGAACAACAATAAGGGCGAAATCACACAGCGCGGGATTTGGTATGTAGTACGTCGACAAGTTCTCCTATATTTCTTAAAACCGTTATCGATCACTGTCAAGCAAGGATAAATACAAGAATACAATTTTACCGAACACACCCAGGGTTCTTTTTTTTTGGACGCTGTGTACTGGGCATCGCATGAATTTATTCAAGGGAGGTCCATTTTTTTCGCATGTTTAAAAGTATCTAAAAAAAACTATGTACCATGTCCCACTGTGTGTGATTTCGCCCTAAACTACCTCTACCACTACTACTGAAATCTTTCAATCCAATCTGGTAACCCCTCACGTACACGTCCACGCTACAATAAGTTCGCCAATAAGATATTTGACAAAATTTCGTCAGATCTGAGAGTTTTATCTGGATGACATTTCATCCAGTTATTTGTCTACCAATACAAATATCTCTACAAAAATCATTTTGGCCAGTTTGGCGCCATTAAAAACACTCACCATGAAAGTCCCTATTCCACATCCGACGCGTGAGAGCATATCCATCGAAGATATTTCCACCTTCGGTGAGGGTCTCGTTCAGAGCCATGCCGAGAAGGTACACACCATCGTAGAATGCTCCAACGAAAAAGTTAACCTGCAAAATTGTAAGGATACCTCAATTGAAAAGTCATCAATATATGAAAAACCGGGATAACAATAAACATGGATCGGCCAGTAGATATTTTTTTATTATTTTACATATATACCAGGAAGGCCTTACAGGAAAATCCCAATGCGCCTTCCTGGCCAATTACAAATACAAATGCAGCATTTTTTATTATAATTCGTTGAATTGCGAGACACTGAAAAAACTCGCAAATTAACGAGACATCTATGAATTGTACATAAATTCTTATTGTACATCCATCAAATTTCAAATAGTGGTGACATAGTAGGTAGGAAGGATTTTTAGCCAATTTTTTTTTCCGGGAACCGTTTCAACAATGAAATCAGAGAAAATTGGCAAACTCTGATAGGAAACGATCAACCTGGAATCACAAATCCAGGTCTGACCAACAGCATACTCTGAAAAATTCATTTTCATTCAGGGATAGAACCCGGCACCTTCTTGACGGTAAGCAGAAGCTTAACGTCCGAGCTATGCTGCTGGCTTAGCAGCATAGCTCGGACGTTAAGCTATGTTAAGTTATGTAACAATATACCAGTAGAATAACAATATACCCGGCCAAATACGCTACTGGTGAAGTCTTGTGGTTATTAAAAACACAGATCGACCGTTTCCTGTTAGAATTTTTCGAATTTTCTAGCGGAATTGTTGAGACGGATCCAATAAATTGGTATCCTCCCCTTCATTTTCTCGCAAATCCAAGTAATTAGCATTTCGAATTTGTTGAATCTTATAAATATGCTACCTACATACAATACATAATAATAAGTTTCTTACAATTTTTCTGTGTATACAAAAATTGTTGATTGTCCATAGATGTCTCTATTGTATTTTATGTATTGTTATGATTGAAAAATTGTTACGTAGTACTGTTGCGTAGGGGTGGGTGGAGGATCCAAGTAAAAGGCCAAAGTCGTGTCACAGCATTTATTGATGATTAAGGAGATGCACGCACTGCCAGTGCTCCGTTCAGAATATCTTGATATGGTGTAAGTACCTCCTTATAAAGGACTGGTCGCTCAGGGAATCTTTGACGTCCGATTACTTCCCTATTGTTTAGGCATGTACCCGGATATCTATTCCCACGACATTCAATACCACGTTATCGCTGTCACTTCTGAGAAGGGACCGGGTGCCGTTAATAGGCCAATTCGGGGGTCATTGCTTAGCCTACTTGCACTTAGCCTGGAGATAATCCTCGAAAACCAATTATAACGGCGGCTCCTTTTAGCAGACGCTACAGTACTTATGTTTAATACAAAAATAATCTAACCATACGTGTAAATGTATGTTTGTAAAAATGGCAAAATCGATTCCGAACTAAGAAGAGGTTAGTAAAAATCAACAAATTTGGCACGGTCAAATTTGTGAGAGATGGTGTATACTGGTTTTATTGGAACCGTCACAACAATTAGATAAATTGGCAAACTCAAACAGGAGACGGTCGATCTGGATTTATTAACCATTCAAATAAATCAATTCTTTAACCAACATTTAATCTCAATCGATTCCTCAAAAAATTACCAATTCCGTTTCAAAACCGATCGTTGACGTATCAATGGGCATAACAATAGCCGATGCCATTTTTTCGCGTTAAATTCAAGTCCGCCGTATTGACAGTAAATTCACGTGCAAAAGGTTGACATTGGTATTAATACGTCAGTGTTTAGAGCAGTCGGTTTCACGCACGCTTTGTTTGCAGTAATTTTGCCATATTGTTGATACGGCAAACAAGACGCGAGCGTGCCGTCTAATTAATTGCAGCCTCTTCGCCAGACTTAGCACGTATTCCATGCTCTGGAGCAAACTATCATTCACTGGTCTATTTGCCAAATTGTCTACAGAAAATCCTTATCTTATTTTTAACCCTCACCGGTCTGGTCCCGACGCACGTTATACGTGCTCGAGGCAGTATTAGGGCGAAAATACAGAGAGGCACCGGCTCGTGTTTTTTTTTATTCCTCGTGGCTTCCAGCTGGAAAGTGCGTTCTTTCAGTTCATCGTTAATTCATATGATCTTATTATTTCGACAAGTTTCTCCTACATTTATTCAAATATGGAGAAACCTATGTCAATACAAGGATAAAATATCACCGAAAACACTCCAGGAGGTGACTTTTGGACTGGGTTCAGCAGGAAATATTATACGCGCTAGCATTTTTTATGTGTAAAATTATCTATTAAAAAATACATGCCGCGTACCTCTGTGTGCTTTCACCCTTAAGAGGGCTGGACACCAGCGCCTTGTCCATACAAACGTACTATACTTCTACCTTCCTCAATTATGGCACCAGAGAAATTATTTTTTAATATGCTATGGATATCCACCATTAGGGTGCATTTATCGTTTTATTTTTTTGATTAATTATTTTTTATACGAGCTAGGAGCCGCCAAACATCTATAAAATCGCCTCTTTTTTACACCCACGAAAAGAGTCCAGCGTGCTTATTTAACTGTCGATTTAAAAAAAAATACGCCAATAGTTGCACAGAAAATATCTTTCTCGTACCGATGATGAAATTTTATTAAAAATTGGTCCAGTTTTGGAGGAGAAAATAGGAGAATACGAAACCTCGATTTTGTCGATTTAAAATACGTATTATCTGGTGGAAGCGCAACTGTCGCATCCACTCAATATATATATTGATATATACTGTCGCATTCACTCAATATATACATTCATTCAATATATATATCGAAGAAAGGAACGGCAACAAAATTAAGATTTCAGGTGTACAGCCCTCTTAAGGTCTGACCGCACTATGCGTCCGTCGACTGCTCCGACACGACACGGCAGTGTGCGATAATATTAGGTATTTTGTGAGATACATGTGAAGGGTTCCCGGAAAAATGCACTAAATTGCACTGAATAGTGGCGCAGTTTCGAGGAATCTTAATTTTCAAAGGCGCTCAAAAAGAGCTTACGCAACAGAATTCCACAAAAATCATCAGATAACATGCAAAAACCCCTTGACGTTTTTTTGTGGAATTCTATTGCGTTAGTTCTCCTTGAGCATACTAGAAATTTTTGATGTCTCAAGAGTGCATTTTCCGGTCACCCACGCGAAGAATCCCAAGGCATTTTTTCGAAAAAAGGGGGTCTTTATTTTTATTATTTATCTCGGATAATTCAATTATCGATATTATTTTTTTTGTGATGTCATCTCCATGATATACATATAGTGTAATAAATAATATTTATATTTAGGTTGTAAAGCAAATGAAAATGAATAAATACAAAAAATTAGTTATCAAATAGTAATTTTTGAGTTTGGGTGTTAAATGATATTGAATATTATTTGTAAATACGAAGTTCAAAGGTCAAAAATTCTAAAAATAACCTTTGTTTGTTTATCCTGTAAGCCACTGGCGTACCAGTACCTTGCTTTATGGCGCAGCGCTACAAATTGCTGCGAAATGCTTCTTCGGACATGTAATAAAATATCTGGGATTCTTTGCATATACCAGTGGAGCTGACAAATCGGCCCCGTGGGATTTAAGGGGTTAAAATAAAGATAGATACCAAAGGAAGTTCACATCCATTTTTATAATCAAAACAACAAGGGGATCATAAAATAATGAGCTTATAGAAAAAAAACCACTCCCTTTATAAAAAATACCGATTCCAAGTCTGGCCCACTTTGTATGGGTGTTTCGGCCAAATCAGTATCTTTGAATTCTCGTTTATCAGTCAAAACTTATTATTAAAGGGCGGCTAGTCGCGGATGCTTTTGCAAAAACAATAGATTGCTCCATTAGTGTTCAAATCTAGAGAGAAAAAAAAACATAGTTTTTCTAAGAATTAAGCAATATGAACCACTTTTTGTGCCTAAGTCTGCGTATTATAACTAAAGAGCGGACCCAGAGCGCGCCGTTCATTGTTCACATGTTGTAAATACATTGTTAAAGGTGTACCGAACCTTTTTTACAAAGCATTTACAATAATTGAACAATAGACGGCGCGGTCTGGGTCCGCGCTTTAATTATAACTGACACAATTAAGTTGCAATATATTTATGACCATTTAACGCACATTTTTTTATAATAATAGTAAAAATATATAAATTTCTCTGGGAAAAAATATATAAATTATATAAAAACAACCTTTCTGTGTTTATTATTGGGACAAGTATATTGTTGTACTTATAGATACTGGATAAGTTGGTTAATTACTTAAAATCGATGAATTTTTTTTGTTAATGTTTCTTTGATACGATGCAAGTTTTTCAAGAGTCAATCGTGGGAAATCCAAAATTTGCATTTTTCGCTCCTATACATATACATATCTTATACATTCATGTACATTTCCTCTTTTTCTTTTATCTTATACTCTTATACATGTATCTGGTGTAACGACATAAGCGCGCCGACATAGGGGCGCAATGTTTAATAAACTAAACAAAGATTTATTTCCATGTATTTTATTTTAAAAGTGTTTTGAAAGTAAAACATACTGATTGCGTGAAAAATATCAGAAACCAAAGGTTCTTCGGAAAGATAAAGCCAGTTATTTATAGTCAACATTAAAATCGATTTGTAAGTATTTTATTTTATTATTTTTTTAAATTTTACAATATACATATGTATACGTACAATAGTACCTCTACCCACGAGCTTTTTTGAGAACGAATTTGCTCGGTGTGCAAGAAGTAATAGTGCAAATTCTATAGTTTTCTTTGGCGCGCTTACGTCGGTGCGCTTGTGTCTGCGCGCTTTTGTCCGGATACCATATACAGTAGTTCTACTTCTAGATCTAGAAGCGGTCCAGACCTACTGAAGTTGCAACATGCAATTCATTTTGCAACATTAAAAAATATAAGTATTCTTTACCTGTTCTTTTTCTTCGAATTTGTATCCATACTCTTTCTCGGCTCTTTTTTGAACTTCTAAAGAAAAATTGTAGAAGGTATCAGTAGTCGGTTGTAATAGAGATACCCTCAGCAACGATTCGTAAGCTTCTTTTGCCATTTCATCTTTGCCATCTTTGTTTTCCCATTCTCTATCTCCAGAATAGGCACTCTGCAAATTGGAAATGACATATGTATGTACATGCATTTTTTAATTTACTCAAAACTTCATGTGCTAATTCTAGACGTTTACTAAGTTACCTGGAATATTTCCACGTCTAGAAAAGTCCAATCGCCATTGGTCATTCCCATAGTGTGGGCTTTCAGCAGCAACGGCCTAATCATGTCTGGTCTGATGCTCAACACCACGACTAAAACAAACACACAATACTGATGAAAAATCGGTGGTATTTTTTCTTCGGATAAGCACGCTTTTAGGCCCAATCCTATCCTTATCGCGAGTGGGTAAACACTTTGGCAATACGAGAGCTACTTACGTGATCGGTGTCAAATTGTCCGTCGTCATTCCGAAAAATCAATAGTTAAGTCTAATTAAGGAACCTATCAATTTCGTTTCAAAGCAGACGATAAACTGTATTGGAGATCGCCACTGTACATATGCACATAAAACTTTCACCGAATCAGTTTTACATTCGCGAAAAGGTGCCATGAAAGAATTTGCCGAAAATGTTTTCACCGTTATCCAGTTGAACCCCTCTGGTTATTTATTTCGTGAATTTTCGTCACGATTCATAGCGAAATGGGAAAAATGGAAAGAAAACGTGTGGTCGAAACCAAACTGAAGGTGAGCTCAATTTGTTAAATCTCTACCGAATCTTTTTTTTTTGATAGATTATTTTTAGATATTAAATGTGGTTCATCGTTTGTCAATTTTCAGATGAAAATTTGAAAAAAAATCGATGTTAAGTTGACCTTTTGGACTTTCCTCCCACTAGTCCGAATAATGTGAATTCTCTCTCGCGAATTTATCGTGGATTTTCCGAGGAGATTACTGACACGCACGTTTTTTCGCGGCAGCTGGAAAAATAATGAACTTTTTTCGCTTCAAAAAAGACTACTTTCCCACTACATCATATGAAGAGGTAGGACAGTTCAAATATAATATTTCTTTTGTTGCATATATTATAGTAAATATATTTGTACATAAATATATCCTGTAAATGAAAAAACCATCTCAACAATAAAGTCAACAGTAAAGACGGTAGACGACAATAAACATACTCATGACTAAAAGGGGGTAAAGTTCCAGGGCCCAGACTACTTGAGGGGCCCCATGTCGGGACATCCGTCTGACCGATATTGATATTTTATATTATTCTACATAAAAATACATGTATTTATTCAATGCTAAATGTTTATTATTTTTCAAACCACGCCTTGTTTGTGTCCATGGAAATCGTACCTGTTATATCATACTTACTTATTTAATTATTTTAAAAGATAGCAACCAATATATAGGTATTTTTCTAATACATACATAGTTCTGTCAGATTTTTTGCATATACAGTTAAAGTTAGTTTGTTATAGGATCCAGTAATATTTTTCCCAGGACCCGGGATTCCCCTCGCTGGTCCTGCTCAATTAAGTTGTATATGATTGTACAAATTTGTAGATGTCAAAAGATTACGTAAATGACACTGAGCAACAAAAAATTACCAGAGCGACAACTAATCAATATTTGCCAAGCTTAGTCCTCAAAATTCGAATATGACATTTGTTGGCTTGCTCTCGTTTAAAAAAATGGGCAATTTTTACAGATTTTTTACAAAATCTTGTATTGCTGTACCAGAAGTGAGTATAGGAATCAATAGTTAAATATTTTTTTCTATTGATTGCAATTTTTTAATGCATTGAAATACTTATAATTAGTTATGTAGCGAATTTTAAAAGTAAAAAATATCCGTTTTTTAACACATTTTTCCGTAATACTATGAACTAATTTAGCAAATTTTTCACATTCCATTTTTTTGTTTTATCGAAACGTACTAATTCGAGCGATAAACGATTTTAAATTGAGTTAAAAAAATGCTGCCGTTTTTGACCGTTTTGATGTAAGAGCGAGATGAAGAACCGAGAACGCATCACTCCATCTCACTCGCTCACGCTAGCTTATCCACTCGCTTAATCTCACGCACCCCTCTAGAATTTTCAATATTGTAATCTTAATTCATTTATCGCATGAATTTAGTACGTTCAGATAAAATAAAAAAACATTAAGATTGAAAACCAATATTTTAAACGTGGCGAAATTAGCTCATAATATTACGGAAAAAAATGTGAAAAAATATATATTTTTGACTTTTAAAATTCCCTAAATAATTAATTATACGTATTTTAAAGCAATAAAAAATTACAATCCATAGAAAAACATCAGACTATTAATGCCAATACTCACTTTTGGCACAACAATACTACATTTTGAATTAAATAATGCAAAAGTCAAAAATCTGTAAAAATTTCACATTTTTTTAAATGCTCATATTATCTCTTAAAGGAAAGCAAGCCAATAAAAATAATTTGAATTTTTTTATTTATTTAAGTTTAAGTTTGGACCATTACGGCATCACAGGAGTCCCTATGCGCCACAATGGTCGAAAATTTAGTGGGTCAAACTTAGTAAGATTGATTAGTCTCCGCTCCAAGTAAATAAAAACCGTGATTTTTTGTTGCTCAGAGTAATTATCCACTACACAAAACTAATTACGTCCAATTACAAAACACTGAAAATGTCAAATGTAATACCCAATTAAAACAAAACGAGTTTACAACTGCGAAATACCCAAAAAAACATTACGAGCACAAATGAAATCAAAGTTTAGCAATTGAGTCGTACACACTATGAACACCCGTGGGACACGTTTTGGACCTTGTTTACGCGAAAGCCAAGGCCTTCGTGAGAATAATTCGACGAAATCAATATAAACAAACGATCTGATGATTCCGGACAATTATAGACACGAAAAATATTGGTAATAGCCGTGGTGTGAAAAAAATAGTTGTGAGGGGAAAAGTTGAATCTGGGTCTGTTCACTCATTTTCGCTGACCCGCATAACGAGCTCGTGGGTCCTGGCATAAAGGGCGACCGTATCACATCAAA
This sequence comes from Arctopsyche grandis, assembly GCF_051622035.1. Classification (NCBI taxonomy): domain Eukaryota; kingdom Metazoa; phylum Arthropoda; class Insecta; order Trichoptera; family Hydropsychidae; genus Arctopsyche; species Arctopsyche grandis. The sequence continues at coordinate 27,665,710 of NC_135363.1, read as the reverse complement.
GGGATATCAAGGATGTAATATCTTGTAAAGCGATGCGTGTGTATGTGTATGTATGTATGTAACTACAAACACGTGTGGTTGAATTCCTTGTGTGGCTTTTCCTCTCTTTATTTTTGCCTCATTGTTCCGCAACAAAGCCAGCGACTGAGCTAACACCTCGTTGAAAATGAATTCGGCTGTATGTATGATATTTGAACTATCGCAATACTATACCAGGAATGTTCCAGTCGTGGAATTTGCTTTGAATTCCACAGAGGCTTAAGTTTGGTCTAAATTTAAAAGCTTAAGTTTGTGATAAATTTGTCAAGTTTCTCATGGGTAGGATTGTCAGATTTCATGCAAGTCAAACTGGGACAAAAAAAATATCAGATCTTTGACTTTTCTATAGATATATTTTCAATCGAAGTGATAATCTATAATTGATTTTTTTTCCATTCTATTTTTAATATATGTAAATGAAGAGTGCTCCAATTACAATGAAGAAACCAAAGATAGACTTCACTGAGAGGATTAGTCAAAAAATCTTATAAGGTTTTTGGTTCTTTTTCTTCAGCTAAAAAAAATCTTTTAAAGCTCCAAATAGCTTTCAAGTGCGTTCTATTGCTGGTAATAGTGATAGCCACCTAGTTTTTTAATGTAAGAGTAGATTGTGTTATGTGTTGTGCCCGTTGATTTCAACGGGTGGTTTCGAAAAGGAATTGAAACACGAATAAAAATAAAGTTATATGTAGTATCATTTAACTTAATTTATAGGCACACGCGGACGTAATATAAATCGTAATAAAAGTGGCACATTATACATTTAGCAATCCAACCCGTTCGAAATGATGAATGAATGTGTGTGTGTGCCCTGGGGGCTTCGCCCCCCGCACTCTCCGACTTTTCCGGCGCCCCCCAACACCTCTGGCGCCCTGGAGGCTTCGCCCTAGCGCCCCCGGCGCTCTGGGGACCGATTACTCGGCTGTGATTGGTTCCCCATACTGGTTGATCGTCCGTCACAAACATACAAACATACATACATACATATTTAGCGACAGTCGTTTTTTATATATGTTTATTATATGTTAGCAAAATCACAGAAATCTTTTAGTCTTTCTGTTCTGACTGTGTCTATTCCGCGTCTCATGTGATGAATCATTCTGAGTGTGAGAAAATTATCGATTCAAGATAAATTGATTGATGCCTGATACACATATTTTTGTCTCCCTTCTACACATACATAGTTCTCCAGAAAGTATAAGACAGAGACAAATAGTTCATTGTTGAATATTGCTGCAGTGTTTACCAGACTGTCTGATCCATACATCAACATGTTTTTAGTTTATGTTAATTCTGAGTTAAAAACTTCAGTAGGAATTTAAAAAGTAGTAAACCGGGACATTTGGGCGTCCCGAGAGGTTTGTTCGAGACACCGGTACACGAGACTTAAGACTGGTGACAATCCCGATTAATCGGGAAGCCTGACAACCCTACTAGGGTCTTCAACTACGATAAATGTGTTTCGTAGCTACATATGCTACGACAGATCAAAAATCGCTCCGTTCAGAAGCCAATGAAAAACTATCAAATTTATACATTCTAGGCTACTTAATTTCATGTTAATCAAGTTTGCTGTAGTAAAAGAATACTTTTAATCAATCTTAAAAAATACAATCGTTTACCGGTTAACTGAAAGTTGTAAAATTTAAGTAATTCTCGCATTCCAACTTTTTTTTGAAGTAGGAAAAGTGCGAGCCATAAAAAGACACGCATTTTACAACATCTCGTAAAGATGAAGTATTTTATTATGAACAATACATTTTTCATGAGATTCATTCAGTTGAACAACAAGAATTTTCTTATTTCCTTTTTATATTATCATCACTGTAAAAGTTTTGGCAAAATATTACACGTATGAAAACAAAGAGATTAATTTTGTAATTTTTTTTTCAAATGTTTCAAATCTCAACGTTTTATTTTTCTCTTTCAATTATATAATATAAAATTTAAAAAAAAATTGAGGTGAATTTTGAAATTGAATTGTGCCAATTTACTTTTAATAACACATTATAAGTTCAAACTCAATCTATTTACACATCTTCAAATGAAATGAAATGAGACTTAGTAAAGAAAAATATAAAAAAAAATACTACAGCATGTACATATTAATGTAAAAATGTACCATTCTTCATCTAGGATTCAATAATTGAAAATTCACATATAATTTAGACACAAATTTGGTTAATCCAGTCGAAGCTCATCGATCTTTAAGTTATTACCTTGCGATTAAAAATGGTCAACTCTTAAAAATTCTATGATTAAAAACGATGCGGCGCAAATGATCGACAAGCGCCAGACAGACTGAACCACAGATTAACGACACGTGTACCTTATGCGTGCGCACTGCTCGCACTTACACTAAGTGAAATCTAACCGAAGTCCCAACATACCTACTCTATATACGTTCTGTGCTTCTGATACTTTAGTTCCGAATTTTGCCTTATTAAACTCGCCAGAAAGATCCAACTCAATTTTAATAATTGCATCTGTGCACATCGAAAGGTTACTCGTCATCTGATGTGCAATCTATCATTCGTGAAGTCGAGAATTGCGTTTAAAGCAGCCATCCAGTTAATCTGTGGTTCAGTCTGTCTGGCGCTTGTCGATCGTTTGCACCAAACCCACAATATCTATATATCATATATGTACTTGGACAAAGTAAATCAGGATGGACCCAAAAGATACATATATGTAATATATAATATATAATATTAAAACTTCCGTACGCACACGCCCTCAAATGGAAATTTATTGCTAACTAATTAAAATTATTAAAGTACATACTAGACGACTACCACTCCAATTTGGCATTAATAAATCACTTCATCGTCATTTCAGAAAACGTTTTACGTTTAACGTACGCACGCCACTTTTACATCTACGCTAACAGATTATTTTTTCAAATTTAACCTCACTCTGACTCTAACATATATAAATGTATCACTTTATTTAATTTTTACATAAAAATATATGAATTTCTATCATACAAATATGGATCAGTATTATCGTACGCTACACAGTACACATACATATATTATATGTACATAAATAATTTTTTTTAGATTGAAAAACTAATGAAAAATGGTTGTGGCTATTTGCAGGTACTATATCTGCGACAGGCGCTAAGCCTTCTGCGCATGCGCGTGAACTTATAATCCGATTATAATTTCTTACATTTAATGTATGCTAGACTTGTTTAATCAATCGTTCGTTATACACGAGGCAAATAAATTTCGCACGTTGTTATAATAGCTTTATATGATTTAGCTAGTTCGCGGCTTGTACTTGTATGTAGGTATTATACGTTGTATATGATCAAAATTTTCAAAAAATTAATAATATTAATTAATTTGGATTATTATTTTAACCCCACGTCACTCTGTCTGTCTGGCGCTTGTCGATCGTTTGCACCAAGCCCGATTAAAAATTGTTATTCTTTTCTGTATGTTATTGAAAGCTTTTTTTAAATGTCTCGATGCCAGACTTTTGGCCAATATTTGTAAAACCTATATTAGACCAAAACTAGAATTTGCTTATTTCATTTGGAACCCTGATAGTAAAAAAAAAAATACATATGTTTAGAAAAGATCCAACGAAGACTTACAAAAGTACCTTCTGAACTTAAATCACTTTCATATGATATGAGATTGAAAAGAATAAATCTTTCCACTTAGGAAACGAGAAGAATGAGAGGTGATCTTGTAGTCTATATAATTATAAATAACCAATTAAAATATAATTGTTCTATGATTAATCTCCTTACGTTTAACAATAACATGTTTCAAATATAACGGCTTATTATTTTTACAAGGTTTATCTTAGTTTCACTGTATTATAATTGTATGTACATATTAACAAACAAACCCCTTGGGTTCATAGTTAATGCCACCTATCCCAAGTATTTTTAAATAAATAAATTCCAGTACCTATTACGATGTTGTCTTATAAATATGCGAATAATGAACCATTTAAATTGTGAAAAAAATTAAAAATTCATTCGGATTGATAGTGATAATAATGACGTCAATATAGATGCGATACAGATCGATATTTTACGTGCACACGTTTATGTTGAACAATGCTTTTATAATAATTTAAGCAATACTTAAATGTCTAAAAATAACCCAAAAATTGATGGGAAGTATGCTTGGAGTTATGTATGTATATATTGTATTTAGTTTCGAGTTAAGGGATTTGGTTCGTATATTATGTACTGGCGACACGTCTATGATTAATTCTAAAAATTCATCACGTATCACATTCATTATTGATTAATATTGTGGCACAAAATTTTGCTCAGATATTACAGGGATATCACAAAAGTAACGACACTCACCTCTGGCATGTTTACTGACTTCCGTCAGATAATTACCCCATTCTCCCTCTGCACTTCCATCAAAATCTACGACATGCTTCAAAACACCTTGTTTTCTCAGACCGTATTCCAAATGTTGTCCTGTAAAACAAAAAAAAGTTTAAAAACATTTTTCAAATAAAAAAAAAAGAAATCACCATTTTCTTTACTAATAAATCTGATTGAATCTAATAGTTGTTCTTCACATAAATTAATCTGAGTGTGTGTGTACTTATTGATGACACTTTTAATATCAATAAGCTTTATTCCAAAGAATGATGTCATATCATCAATGAACATACATACATTAAGACCTGAACAAAAAATTAAAATTTTAGATTTTCTGCGTTGTACCTAGTGGAAAACTTTTGATTTATGAACGGAACGTTAGATGAAAAGTTTCATCGATTTTAAACAATGTCCTGTCCTGTTTACCTATTAGGCCTTCCTGGTATATATTTATTATTTATTAATAGTTTTGGACCATTGTGGCATTACAGGAAGAACCTAATGCGCCACAATGGCCTACATTTAACAAAGATAATACAAGTAAAAAAAAAACAGAAAAATTAGAAAGCAGAATAAAAAAAATAATAAAAAGTAACAAAAGTAACAATATATGTATGTACCTATAAAATATATTTAATATATGTATTTCGTCGTCTAGTTTGTATATACATATGTCACAGTGAAATTATATTTCAAGTGAAATTATATTTTCAGTGAAATCATAACCAGTTACATTTTCAGGGTTGGTTTTATTCATTTAAGATTATATTGTTAGGGTTGGTATTATTTAAGGATTAGATTAAGTTAGCCCTATTAATTTAATATTGGGTTGTTAGTGTTAAATTTATAGAGTTAAACGTTGTAAATTCATTGTTTGATGAATATATTTTCTCTAGTGAAATATATTTTCACTTGAAATATGCTTTCACTGTAACATATGTAGTAAATAAATGTTTTAAAGGTGCGCTAATACCTTAAAAGCCTTTGAATGATCAGAACATTTTTGTATACACTACAAACTCTTGTTAAAGCAGAAAAAAAGTTGAAAACGAGTCTCAAGTTGGTAAAACGGAGTGCACCGATATATCAGATATACATATGCAGGTATATTTAAAAGAAATTAAATCATAGTTAATGTAATATATAATTACGAAGGAGACTTTTTAAAGTTTAATGTATGTATGTATGTATTGTAAGTAAGGTTTAATGTAATGTTTGGGTGGTAGAATCCGTGACGTAAAATTTAATAAAAAATAAATGAATATTCAAATAAATTTAATAAAATAAAACTATTCAAATAAATTGAATTAAATGTTTACTATAAGATTAGTCATGTTTATGCGGTTTATATTACAAATACTGAGCGAAGCCGGGTAAAACCACTAGTCTGTTATATGTATTTATAACTAACAAGAAATTTTTGTATCAATTGAATTATAATTTTAAAAAATATAAGGAATCTTTGAATTTTGGCTTGTCGCAAGACTTACTTCATATTCTATTATTAAAGGAAACGGATTCTATTTTTTTTTTTTTTTTGAAAAATGTGTTTAACAATTCATTGACAGTATAACATATATTTACGTAGGTATGAATATTATAAAGTACATATATGCATATATACAATATACGGGTGGCCGTGAAAAATTCGACAGTGAAAAAGTCGAAAATATTTGTTTATCATGCATACATATGAAAAACAGTTAGTATATATATCAGTGGCGTGCGGTAAAACTCTCTCTCCCCCCTTCGTACACTTAATTTGCGCGAGCAGGATACAACAGGAACAAGAGGAACAGGCTTTTCCTACCGTAGCCTGCGCGCGCACATTAAACAAGGCTGTATGACAAATAGAGAGATAATTTCACCGCATGCCACTCATATATATTATATATATGTACATAGTACCGTTTACCATGCACCCTTTTTTTTGATCTTTCGACTTAATATCTTTCGATTTTCGATCTTTGCCTTCCGATATTAGCTTTTTTGACCTTTTCACTTTCGGTGCCGTGAGGTATACCCACAATACACATACATAAAATACCAAAATAATCCGATTTATAGGTAGACATCAAGACTGCACTAATTGATCGCAGAACTGAACAGCGATCACGACGGAAACAGGAAACCGTTTTCATATTTTGTAGACATGACCAATAAATGCCACGTCGATCGTAAATCTCCTTTGGTAATTTAGCACAGAGTGGCCGAAATTTTGATGAAATTCTTTTATGCGACATTCACGTTTCGGCTTTGAATACCATCAACACACTTTACGACTCTCGATATTATCGTTTTCTTCTTCTTTATCCCCTCCCCCCACAACCCCCCCCCCCCTCCTCCTGGCACATTTTCGCTCCCTCGTTATACACGGAAGATTACGCTTATAATGCGATCGCCATTTCGCCTCTTTAACGCGTTCGTTACGACCGCGTAACAATACATATTATATGCTAGACAAAATTAACCAAATATTACAAAGATATAACTTAACTTTATGGTTATTATTATACCCGTTGAAATTTCAACGGGTGCTTTCGGATTGATACACAATTTAAAATAAAGTTACAATATGTATAGTAATAATTAATCAGAATCGGAACTGAAACAGAAATCGGGAATCGGTTATGCCAATTAAATTATGCAATCAAAAATAAAAATAAAATAATAAAACATCGTAGTCGAAATCGGAATCGGGAATCGGATAATATGAAAAGTACGTATTTTTACATCGCGTGACGTAAGCAAAAATATTTATGAGCTATGTATGTTTAGTTTACAAAACCTTATACACACAATTATGTATAAACAAACCCCGGTCATTACATCATTTTTTTGCTCACTTACCAATTGTCAATGAAAATAGATCCGATCTGTCGAGTACGAGAACCACGTGCGCCCACCCGAACTGCCTCAAGATGCTGCCGAAGACCAGCTTCAGTCTGCACTGGCAGTAGGACATGCGAGTCAGTGTTGGATAATTACTTTTATCGTTGAATATCAGCTGAAATAAAAAAAAAATACGTAATGTATGTAAATATTTAAATTAATGTATGTAATCGTTGCCCCCCGTTAATTAGAATTTAAAAGAATTAGAAAGAAAACATATCGAATCTTGCCTTATTAAACTCGTCTGAAAGATCCAACTCAATTTTAATAATTACCATTTTAATAATTGCATCTGTGCACATCGAAAGGTTACCCGTCATCTGATGTGCAATCTATCATTAGAGAAGACGAGAATTGCATTTAAAGCAGCCGTCCGTTAATCTGTCGTTCAATTTGTCTGGCGATTTTAGAGCGGATGCACCTCATCCCATATCCCAGTACATAAACAATACTGAGGATTCTAGACTACGTTTACCGGCCAATGAGCTCTACTGGAATACTACAAAAAAGAAGGAAGTAACGCCCCATACTACTCAGTGTGTTTTCGCCCATAGCCCCATATTCGAAAGCGAAAAGGAACTTGTAGAAGGTTCCGTCTTCCAAGATAATTTGTAGCCAAGACATAAATCAAAATTTCTGACTTAAATTTTTTTGTGAGCACTTTTAATTTTTTTTAAATTAATTGAATATAATTTGAACAAAATAAAAGCAGCCTGGGAATCAATTCTGTGGAATGGCCTTAAAATAGTCCGGATTTTAATATAATCGAAAATATGTGGAGCGTAATGGGCAGAAAAACTAAGGATCAAAAGTATAAAACGATTGGGAAGTTTAGATTTTTTATTTCTTTTGTTTGGTTAAATGAAATTCTTATTCTTAATCCGCTGGATTATTTTATTTTATTTTATTTGCAGATATTCGCAATGGTCTTCAGCGGCTCGGAACAATTCTTCGGCGCTCATATCGGTACACATGCGCATTTTTCGAAGCCAAGACAACTTTTTCCCGCCAATCCATTTTCGACCTTCTATTTTTCCCACGGTTATCAAACGGACAAATTTGTACTTTGGACCCCATATCATGTGTCCGAGGTACTCCATCTTTCTCCCCTTGATGACAGAAACAAGTTTCCTATCTCTCCCTATATGCCTAGGACAGTTTCATTTGATACTTTTTTAGTCCACGGGATCCTCAGCATACGCCTGTAGACCCACATCTCAAAACCTTCGATGCGGCTGATCATCCTGATCTTCAGAGTCCACGTTTCACATCCATGTAGCAAAACTGTCCAAATGTACATATGTAGCTCTTCGCGAATCTCAAACGTGTACAAAGATTGAGATGCTTGTTTTTAAGCGCCGCTTTAATTTTGATAAACGCTGTTCTAGCCATCTCTATGTGATAAATGAAATTAGTGATGAATTGCCATTAACTTATTTTTCGATTTTTTTTATGTTCTACATACATATGTATGTAGCTCTGAAAAATGCACTGAAGTGGTTTCCCATTGCATTTCGCACGGCCTTGAAAGGAAATGTTGCACGGATAGAGAGGTGGGCGATTGTTAAATGGTTGAGTGCCAATTCTGTAATGAACCGTTTCACAGAATAACTACAAATTGTACAGGACGTTTCAGAAAGCTTTTAGACCTAATTTGTGGACAGATCATACGATTGCATGTCCCCGAGCGCCTATTAAGCACTCCCAACAACCAGAAGAATAACGCTAAGTGCTCTGAAACAACTTTTTTATTTGCTTGTCTTATTTTTTTTTTACTCCATTTCGACGACCGTATTCAGTAACGTCCCATTATATACACATATATATATGTATTTTTATTTTAATTTTATTATACCTAATGCTTTTTACAACGCATTGTCAATTTTTATTTTTTGTTCGACTTTCGCATACAATAGGATGATCAATAATTTTTTTGTACGATTGGGTTATGAATACACCCGCGGGAACAATCATCGCGAATAAAGGACCGTAAACATTGCCGTTTTTACGTAACGTAAAAGTACCTTTATTAACCCTAAAACTTTATCGTCACGGTCTCAGAGACCCTACGGCCTACGGCAACGTATATTTAATACGGTCAATTTAATATGTATGTATAAAACAAATAGTGTGATGCAATTTTTATTCATCAATCTATCATCGAGTTAAGAAATATATGTATAAATTTCTAAGACTAAGAGCCAAAGATTAAGTTTCACGAAAAAATTACGCTGATCAACAAAAAAAATATTTTTTTTCTTACCGGAGCGAAGATTAACTAATCTTTACTAAGTCTGGCCCACAATTTGAATATGAGAATGATTTTTTTTAATTATGCGGCTTCTTCTCGTTTATGAGATATAAGCGTATAAAAAAAGCGCAAGTATTGAACTCAAAATTTTGTATTAATGTGCCAAAAGTTAGTAACATAATCAGTAGTCAAATGCTTTTTATATATTAGTTGTGATTTTTTATAGCTTTAAAATAAGTAGTAATTAATTATCTAGCGAATTTCAAAAGCTAAAAGTACATCTTTTATAACACATTTTATTTAACTAGAAATATTGATTTGGAAAGGACATTGAAACAGTTATATACAATATATAATAGTATAAATAGTAGAATTCAGTAAGTAATTGGCAAGTAAGCTTATGCTTGTTCTGAAAGAAACTGTCTAGCCTTTGGAGCCGCCTAGCAATATTGTTTGGGTCAACAATTCTGGCCTACGGAGTTTTAAAGGTTAACGATTCACGATCACTCAGCGGAATGCACGGTAGGTTCAAAACAACACGTCGATATTCGCATCTGTACGGATCGGTTACCATGAGACTTTACGACTATGAAAAATCGTAAAGTCTTGACTTTACTTCAGAGTGTATGTTATCAGTCCCTAAGGGAAACCTTTTACACTGCAGATGTCCGCAAAAATGCTGACATGCAGACGAGATAGCAAAACCGCACAAATTACGAGATGTCAATAATTGAGATTTGTATACTGGAGCCGTTTTTAAATATTTAAACGTTCTCCATTGTTTGGGAATAGTATGTTTGATCGAATTCGTCGTTGTGCTTAAAGGCGCAGTGCGAAATTACGTCTACGTCGCAAAATCCCAATGAAACAACCATAAAATAAGACGTAAACGAGCTGCGATTAAATGTAACATTTTAAGACACATCCCAGGCGTTAGCTGAGATTCAATTTTAAAAAGAAAATCGCATCGGAAAAGTTGAAAATGCGATGAGAAAATAAAAGCACGCTCGGAGGATTGTGAACATATTTTATTTAAACCACTCTCCAGCCACCGCGAAACACGTCTGTATTAAGAAGGGTGAGTTGGATTGAAGGCTAAGGGTATAAGACAGATAATAAAATGAACCTTTCAAATTATTCACTTAGGATAGGAGTAAACTGCTTGTTATTGTTTCCACGGAAACCGGACGAAAATATGTGAAGGATGTCGAATCGAAAATGTAGTGGGGTGAAAATGCGGTGAAAAACAACCCTTAGCGGTGTCGACAGTCGTAAATCGGAAATTTTCCTATTTTCCACGAATCGCTTCGCCGAGGAAAAGTGAACTTGCGCCGAACGGACGTCTGTGTATTAAAATAATAAATGCAAATAGGTATCTTTGGCGCCCGATATTATTGATTTGGAAAAGTTCGGCTTGGAAAATTTATTGAATTCGATATATTCGATATAATATCTATAAACAAGCAGCATAATGTCTCTTGTACAACTCGCATAAATTTTATTGTGGACGAACAAAGGCCCTTTCAAACCTGAACAAAAAATTGACCTGTCTATAAATACGTTAACCAGAACTTTTATATGTTCATATTATATTGCATTTGCCATAGTGATTTTATGTACATTATACATATATACTATTTGCCCATTGAAAATCATCATATTTTAAATATTATAAATGAATAATATGTGGTAATGAACAAAACAACGAAAAATAGCATGTATTAAAAATACCATATATGTGTGTACATATGTATATGTACATACATACATAAGTATGTACATATATGGCGTAAAAAAATTGTTTATTTGTTTGTTCCTAATGCTAATCCAAAGCTGCGTCTCTTTTTGGACGTGAATCTTTTTTTCGACCAATGAAGGACGAATACCAGTCAAGAAATTGATATTGTTCTCGTATATTTTAAAATAAATAACTGCAATGAATACTTATGGCATTTCTATTAGTATCTACGATGCCCGTTCATTGAGACTAATTTTTGTGTGAAATTACTGTTCACTAAATACTCTATTCTCTAAGCAAGACATTATTTAGCTACCAGCAGGGATATTCATTGTATTTCAAAATAATACGCACAAAGGAGCCGAATAGTTAAAAACAGGAAATAATGTTTAGTACAATGTCTGTTACCAAGAGTTGGCGCGTTCTCATACTCACGCACATGCGCGCGAAAGAGACAGAGCTTTCTTTTTATTATTGAACGCAGTGTTACATCATGCTATAAACATATTCACAGACACTACACATAAACTCTCGGGAACAGATCACAAAGTCTCGGGGACAGATCAAGAAATGAACCGATGTTGTTAAATGTAAATACAAGCCTAAATACAAAAGTAGGTATAAACCTCCCGAAAAACAGAAAAAGGAAACGACGGATCATATCTAGAATATTAATCACGAAAATATTTACATTGTTATCAGGGGCGTCATTTGGGGGGGAGGGGGGTAGAGTGGGCAGCCCCCCCCCCCCTAGATTTGAAGGGGACTATCAACGTTGTTTAATGTATTATTATGAATTCGAATTAAAATATTAAACCAACAATAATAAGATATTGAAATTCTTTAGAACACTGTCAGGAATAAACACGTCGATTTTACCCAGAAACAAAATGTTAACTCTCAAATATATTTTGTTTTGTTGTTTTTCTTGATTTGAAAGATTTTCAGATTATTTTGTACTTTATAAACACTCATTTTTATAATATAATCAGTGGCGGCTCGTCCATACGCACTGCGGTACTGCAGCACTCCCAAGGAAATTGAGAAAAAAATAATATTATTATATACATAAATGTATGTATATTATATGAAAATAATAATATTATTTAAGCGTGTATTAAGCTCGCCCGCACACCGATACATCCAATAATGATCATACATCGCGGTACTAATATCAGAAAGTGAGGCATCGTTTATGATTTTGTGCAGTACGGTTTTCGTTGGAATATGCCGAGTGGGTGAAGGAGGGGCGCGGGGAGAGAGCTCGCGCTAGAAGCTTGGTCTCGTACTGCCACTCCCGGCTGTACGAGACGTATTTTGCGTCGTATGCGCGTGCCCGACACCTCTCACTTTTCGTCATTACTTCTGCTTTTGTCTTTCCTTCTACACCTCTTACACTTTCTACATTTCTACTCTTCCTTCTAAACCTCACTGTAACAGTTTTATTTCTTCTCATTTATTTGGCAAAAATTTAACGAATAGGTGATAGACCTTTTTTCAAGGAAAAGTAAAAAAGACAGAAGAATCAATTTTTTAATGAAATAAAATACATATAATGTTTAATTTTGATAATTTTGATAATTTTGATTATTTTGATAATTTTGATGTTAATAATAAAATATAATCCAAATAAACATTTTTTTTATTTTTAATCAAACGCAGCACCCCCAGATATCTTATCCACGAGCCGCCACTGAATATAATACACCCACCCGCCATCTCCTAGAAAGTCATTCCTTACTGGTCAAAAACTTTACCCCCCCCCCCTCTGGGAAAAGCTGAAATGACGCCCCTGATTGTTATTGATTTATTTTATTACAATACAATAAATGACTAAAATTTTGAAAGGATGCAGTTTTTATATTGCAACGTAGAAGTAACTCATTGTAATAAGTTGTAGCGAGTGGCGAGCCTTCTGTCAGTTTGACAGTTCTCTTGTAGCATCACTGACGCATTCGTATGTGTGGCTACACTGACGCTTGTTTAAGAGTGGCAACACAGACCAACCAAGTCGTAATAAATGCGACCAGATGGTTGTTTTAATCATGATCCAAATTTTCAAATGGTCCAAACTTTAAATTTGTTTACGATTCAATCTAGGCTAACGTTTTTAGAAAAAGTAACCACCTACGTGAAAAAATTTCCATTTGCTGGTAAATATCATCATATTGGTAATTGGAAAAATTATTTACCGTTTACCGGTAAATGAAATTTGACGGTTAATTGCAATCCGTAGCGTGGGTGTGTCTCTGTGTCCTACTTTAGACGAATCTTAAACCACTCCAACGATCTAAATCAGATTTCTCACAATTACTTTTTGAAGCCCTTGGAATATTAATGGCTACATGACATTTGAACACTCTAACCCTGTTCCCATTCCCATTTTATCCACACTTGACAGATGAGACAGGTAACTAAAATCTAAACATCACACAAAGCTAAACCACACTCGAGTGAAGCTAAGTACTTCGGCTAGTTTTATATATCATACTATATTTAAATTGTACGTTCATTTACATATAGGGGAATATACACCCGGCGTCTCCCAAGCTAGAATTTAATTAATCATATTTGCGACATCAAATTTGGTCAAAATAATGGATCGTAAGAGGATTATAAAGGTTCGGTCGCTAATGTAATATTTTTAATGACTAAACTCAAATATTCATGAAAGGGTTGATGTATCGCGTAACTCTTCGCAGGAACGATCGATTTGTGGACATGGAAAAACAGTTTTGTAACTCAATTTATTTTGATTTAATATTTGTTTTTCAGCAAACAATTGTCACATAAGAAAAACCTTGATATTCAATGAACTTTTCGATTACTAATCGAATCGATAACATCGTCTCGAAGTCATTTATTTTTCCCAAATCAAACAGAGTAAACAACTCATTACAACATAAATAAAATATTACATGATTTATATTAAATAATATCCTTCCTTTACAAATGAAATACTTTAATTCGACTAGAATAATAATTAAAAGTGTTTTATTAAGGTTCGTTGAAAGTTTCGCTTAATTTTGCAGTCGAAAAGCTGAAGATTTTTCCAATAAATTCTCCGCAATTTTACGAGTTATTCGTGCCAAAATTCCCAAATATTATTTAACCAGAAGCAAAAGCGGATTGGACGAATTATAATCACATTATTTTATATTATACAATATAATATCTACTATACTATAATGTCGCGAGGTTCGTCATTCGCGAAATTTCTTTCTACTCGAGATTGAAGAAGTCTTCATTTTAATCACTCGTATTTACAAAAAAATATATTTAAAAAAATCATTAAATTTTATCCACAAATATAACTATTAATGCTGGTAAGTTTTAATATAACTAGTGTTTTCGAAATTACAAATACAATCATACAATACATATATGTATGTATGTAGTTCTGGCTGTAAATGCAAGAAACTCCCTACTTTGTATTTTATTATTAGATATTTTTACTTTATCTGCTATTGTTTTTTTTATGATTATGTATAAATGTGTTTTTATCTGTGTATATATTTTTATTTTTCTCATCTCTTTGGTGCATTTTGTACCATTCTGGTGCATTAGGAATTCCTGCAATGCCACAATGGTCCAAACTTAAACTTAAATAAATAATAATAATATGACAACTGGCGATTGAAATGTGAAATTATACTTCGACTGAAACATCTACATATACTAAATCAAAATTCATATATGTATATGTTTACTTAAAAATTATTTCATTCGATACACTTTTGATGTATTTTCCACTTTGACTTTGTATTACTTTGGTCACATCATTAGGTATTACATACATATTTATGTATCTAATAAAAGCAATCATTACTTGTTTTTACGTAAAACAATAAGGCATGTCTAAAAGTGGGCATTTACCTAAAGAGTCTGTAACTATGCAACTGCAACTACAACAGACCCTACTAGAGTAGGGCTGCCATACGTCCCGGTTTTGAGGTTTATGTCCCAGTGTCCCTGTCCTAGAGTCATTTGTCCCGGTCGATTTAATAAAAAAACTATTTTCCAATAATATTGTACATACAAAATATCTAATATTGATACGCGCACGCTAATTGGCAACACCAGCATTTATTTAATTCATTTTTTTTTCTATATATACATTAAGGAATGAAAAACTTAAAAATTTCTGCAAATTTTGCAGAAGTCACATATATGTAATAACATGCTATCCCATTCAAGAAGTATTTAGGTGGTTATCGCTACTTCCAGCAATTGTAAGGGATGTTGGAGCCGTTGAAATTTTTTTTCTTACAAGAAGAACATCTTCCAAAAGCGATAACGGATTTTTTTACAAATCCATTATCAGAACTTTATACCTTTTTTGTACACAGCTAAATGTTTTTGATTGAAAAAAAAATTAAAAAGCTTGAAAAATCTATCATAACTGTCATTGAAGTGAAAAATATTTTAGAGGACATTAAAATAGATAAAGTAACAATTAACGGAGAGATTAAGTAGTAAATACATACATAGATATTCGAGAAAACAACATATATGTACAACAAACTAAAAAATACATAAAGAAAACTACGATGACACAAGTAGAAGCAATTGAAAAAGATGTCGAGAATTTTTTCAACGTTGGAATTAATTATTTGGGAAAATGGTGGAAATAAGATGTTTTTTTCATGGATGCTTCTCGTGAAGTACCCGAATGTGAACAGGTTGAAAAAACAATTGCATATTTAAGTGAAAGAGGAAGTAATGAATATGATGTCATTTATCGAAAATAAAACATGTGAAGAATGGAAAGCGAAAGATACAGCGAAAAGCATATTTCAATGTGTTTTAAATTATAAAATGTCATGCATTGAATTCTATTATTATATAGCTATAAAAGGGAAAAATAACTGCTCCAAAAAACGAATACAACGGAAAAATATGATTGGGCAAAGAAGAGCGATGATAATAAAGTCACCGAAGTCAGGGAAGAGTGAAGGCGAGAGAAGAATGGATGAAATAAAATGTTTAAGTAAGGTTCTATTTGGTTTTATTAAATTGAATCGCCCATTAATCTATTATATATTATTTTATTTTTTATAATAAGGCTAAGAATGTCGTAAAAGTGGTATTTTGGGGGAGGGGGGGGGTGTCCCAGTCCTACTAGAGTGATATCAAGAAACAAATCTCTCAGAGCAGAGCAGACAAAAACAACGAACACAACTACGATCACCCGACCGATTGTGCCGTGTGGCGAACAAAGGTGTTCCCAGAAACCGCTACGACCAAAAATTTTCTAGAAAATCGATTTGTTTCTTAAGATTGAGTTCAACGTTGATTAATTACCTTAAGATCGAGTTCTAACCGAGATAAATGGCACACGTGCATACGAAATTCTACAAACAAAATAATTATACTAGCTCTAACCATAATATACATAACTTAGTACACACATATTAAGAGTACACAAACATTACCAAACTTTCGTTTCTCCACCTGTTCATAGCTCTAGTACCCAAGATGCCTGACGTCACTGTGAATTCGGCTTCGTACGGTGGCTGAAAAGATAAAATCAAAAATTACATTCACATTGAAATCTGAATCAGCATATGTCGTAATAAATTACACACTAGAATGTGAAGTTATGTATATATGTATGTATGTATATGTGATGGGGGTTTGTTACGTTTGAATAATTAGTACATTTATTTTAGCGCTAATTACGCTCCGGGGCGAGGGTTTAAAATGGACGACTTAATCAAACGGAATTAAAATTCACACGAGAAAGTCTTCATATTGTTGTTGGTTTCCATTATTATTATCATCCTCGTCATGTCAACAGCAAAATCCCAGGCTTATATGTATGTATATATACGTATTCTTGTGCTGCTTAGAGATCAGAATAAAATTTATACCGTGAATAATCCGACTACATGTTTTGATACTATTGTATTTATTTACAGTTTATTTTAACCAGATGTATAATACAATATAAGCAAAAGACAAATGGATAAGCGGGAATATTATACAATCATACAAATTTACTACAGAAAATATTCCACACTCAAAGGAATATATTCACAAGCTATTTTAAACATTCAAATATCACATATGTACATACATAAGTAAGTATGAATCTACATATATTCGTGTTTTTGATCCAAAATTATAACAAGCTAATTTTGAAACAGATCTACTATTTATAACCCGTCGAAATATTATATCGCTACAAAGATATGAATGTATGCATTCAAAAGGATTTAATGTTACTTTGACCTTTATTTTAATTAGAACAGGCTTTCCCAAATTGTGTTCCGTGAAGGAATATCAATATGTTACGATATTCAATACAACATACTAGATTACCTAAACACAATCTGCTTTAGATCGTCGAATTTAGAGACTATTTAATTAATGTATTATGAGCATTTATAAGATTTGTAAATTGTAGGTTTTTGAGCTCTTTTCCTATTATGCTGTATATTAACATTAGAATAATATAATACTATGTGGACAGACTTGTGTTTATAATGTCTACGACCTATTTCCCCTTCCATTCACTGTAAAGCTCTATAAGTTGCAATGCTCACGCCCAGTCAGACAGACACGTTAGAGACACGTAGAAGTGGTCAACCGAGACACTTCTCTAACATAAAATGCGATGAATCAGGTCATAAAATCCATGCGACCAAACCCAACGGCTTCAACTGATATCAACCGTCGTCGGGCTTTATTACCCGAGAGACCGACATGTTGCAGGGTGCGGCCCGATGAAATGTGACCCCATACAATGTGTATGCGATCGGTCATTTTGCAACTTCAGAACGACACGTCGCGTCAGCCAAGTTGTTCGCGAGTTGAGCGGTGCGGCCTGAACTGTTCACATTACTGAGCAGTTCGGAAGTTAGACACGTGAAATCAGTCACTCGAGATCTACTCATACACACGTCAGCCGTCGGCACGCAACTTATGGAGCAATCAAGGAAAGTGTATTTTCAAGTACAATAAATATGAGAAAAGGAAAAGAGAGACGATTTTAATTTGGACATTCTGGATCCCGAACATGATTACTACCATGATTACTAACAAAATTAAATTAAAATTAAAACGGAAAATGATCAGTAGATCAGTAGCTATAAAAATATATATAAGATGTATTGTGAACATAATTTAGTAATAATAAAAAGCATTTAAAAATCAAAATCAAATTGCAGTTTTTTTCTATTTTTTTTTTCACAATTGTATTTGACTTAATTCACAAATTTTTATCACTTCCCTTAATTCGAAATGTCCAGAATCTTGTAAAAGCAGAATAAACATACAGGCCACCAATATTTATAAATATTGTTAAACGCAAAGCATTATATTTGATATTTTGTGAGATATTTCTGAAATGAAGAAAAGTGAACGTATGCCACTTTCAATTATAACGGCTCATATGTATATACTATTTAACATCGAAACTAATCGAAAATCGGAAAACAATACCCTCGTCCTTCACACCGACCGTTAAAATACACTATCGCTCAAAATATAAGCACAAAACCCGAACTGTACACATTTCAACCGACGATAATAATAATTAATGGAGAGGGGCATCCAACCAAAAGAGGCCTTCGTTGAAACAAACCACAATTTCAAATCGGAAATATACCCTTAATTTGTAATTAATAACGGCTTTTCATTCGCAAGCACATCTACTACAAATAATAACGATATCACGCCCAGACTGTAAACACCGTAAACACCCTGCGAACAAAACACTTCACTTTCACTCACCTAATCGATTACGACACATTATTATTTCAATTGCGCCGCATGTGCAATTTTTACAAAAGAAAATATTAATGGGGAGGAGGAGGGAGGGGTCTAAAATCTCAAAGCACCTTCATTCTGGTTAAAGTTTAGTTTGTTGTCATTTTAATTCTCAACATTTTACACGACATAAGAGTCGCAAAAAATAAGGTCGATAGATTCGAGATATCTAACTATCATATATGTATATAAATATCGCTATTCTGCGTGTGTGTATCTGAGATAACGCTTGCCATACTATAATAGTCGTTTCGATTCGACTTACATATGTACGTCACAGCTAAACCACTGCCAACAAAATGTAGGAATATATTATATAATATATGTACATAATATCGCTATTATGTCTGTCTGTCTGAGATAACGATCACCGTACTATAATAGTCGTTTCGATTCGACATGCATATGTACATAACAGCTAAGCTACTGCCAACAAAACTTAGGAATATAATATAATATATGCACATAGTATCGCTATTATCTCTGTCTGTCTGAGATAACGCTCGCCGTACTATAATAGTCGTTTCAATTCGACATATATATGAACTTCATAGCCAAAACGTATACGAAGAAATGTCCAATACCAATGTTTCCTCTAAGCAAATAGACTGAAATAATTCAGCGCCATCTATTGAAAATTCATTTAATTAATTAATTTTTCTATCGGTGTTTTACCTATATATTGTTTATATGTAGGTAGGTAGGTAGTTTTTATCTTATTTTTTCATATTAAACAATTAAATACAAATTTTAAATTCAATATTTTTAAAAGGTATTTGAAAAAATTCGACCGCGTGGGGATCGAACACATGACCGATGACACATTAATTTATTTTTATTTTTATTTAATAACTTAATATGCCAACACCCATGCGATGATATTCATCGGGTACAACACTAGTACGAATATAACAACAAAATAAAAAAACTTCTATATATACTGTTTGCTACCAATGGCTCCACTAGGCAAATAGACGGCTCTAAGCGTTTATCGTCATCTATCGAAAATTTATTTAATTAATTAATTTTTATATCGGTGTTTTATATTGTTTATATATACATAGGTAGGTGGGTAGTTTTTACCTTAATTTTTACATATTAAACAATTAAATATATTTGAAAGGTATTTGAAAACAAATCGTCCGCCACCGGATCGAGCACAAAACCGACACATTACTTTTTTTTTAATTTTTATTTAATAACTTAATATGCCAACACCCATGCAATGATATTCATCGAGTACAACACTAGTACGAATATAACAACAAAAGAAAAAAAACTTCTATATATGTATATACTGTTTGCTACCAATGCTTCCTCTAAGCAAATAGACGACTCTCAGCGTTTACCGCCATCTATCGAAAATTTATTTAATTAATTAATTTTTCTATTGGTGTTTTATATTGTTTATATATACATACATAGATAGGTGGGTAGTTCTTACCTTTATTTTTACACATTAAACAATTAAATATATTTAAAAGTTATTTGAAAAAAAATCATCCGCCACCGGATCGAACACAGGACCGACACATAACTTTTTTATTTTTTTATTTAATATCATAATATGCCAACACCCATGCGATAATATTCATCGGGTACAATACTAGTGACATACATACATTGTAGACAGAGACCCTACGAGAGACCTGCCTGCCTAGAAATCTTTCCATCAACACGTACAATAAGAAAACTCCATCTATGTACATATTAATTAGCAGCATGCAAACCGTGCCAAAATTAATTGAGCGAGTTACGCAAAAAAAAAAACACACTCCTTAATTAACGACCATAATTAAGCGTAGACCGAAAAATGAAGACGTCGAAGGAAAACCCAATTTTCTTGCATGTATTGATGGAAGACAAGACGAAGTGGAAGCCTGGGGAGAAACGGGAAGGGAAGGTTGATTTCATCAGCATCGTGTAATTGAATTAAGCACGGCAATCGCAGATAATGGACGAACGAACGAAGCGAGCCACGCAAACCGTACATTCGAGAATTTCGCCGATTTGCATCGTATATATGTACATATGTACTTACATATATATATATATATATATATATATATATATATATATATATATATATATATATATATATATATATATATTTATTTATTTATATAATTTGAGCTATTTAGCTAATTTAAAAATGCATTCTTAATTACTTAACTAAATTGACTCGATATCCGATTTAAATATGGAGCGTTTTATCAACCATTATTACTTTTTTGTATTTTGTTTTCGGACTTTTTGTAGCTGGATCTTTAACCGGTTGGACGATTTTCGGTCGGACGTTTTATCATCTGAGTTTTTTATCGTCTGGATCACTTATCAGGTGGACATTTTATCGGGTGGATCTTCTTTCGTGGTACCTTTGTCGTTGGATCTTATGTCATTGGACCTTATGTCGCGATACGAAAAATACATTCTTAATTACTTAACTCTAAAATTTTATGTTTAAATTATATGTACTGTTCCTCACAGAGGTGTTTCCTTGCATCTCGCAAGAATGCATCCACGGTCTTAGAAGACCTGATGCACTCAGGGAGGGCATTGTACACGAGCACACCCCTGTGAAAAACACCCGCAGCTGTCTTATTTTTCTTACTCTACTTACAAATCATTTTTCCTTATTTCTAGTATAAAACTATGTATACCTGTATTCCTTATTGTATAATACTCAAAGTACTTAGGTAATAACTTACGTATGATCTAACTCATAAACAAAAGACTATGTACTAAGATTTAAACTAATTCTAATACTCATCCATCCCAATTCATCTAACATACTTCTGATACTTTTTAATCTACCCACATTCAAAATACCTCTCGTAGCTTTATTTTGTAATTTTTGTATCTTTCCTAAGTCTTGGCCATTGCACATGTTAAGCACAGTGGCACAATAAACCACATGTGGCAATACAATTATATTATAGGCTAAAATTTTACTTAAAATAATTCTTAACCTGTAGGTTAAGAATTATTTTAATATTATTTATTTATTTTATACGCCAAATTTTTTAACCGTTTTTTTAATGATATATTCAGCGTGCACCTTAAAATTCAGTCTCGAGTCTATGTCAATTCCCGGATATTTTATATTATCAACTATTTCAATAATTTTATCATCAATTCTCACTTCATTAAATACATATGTACATACATAAATTTGTTAGATTCTGTTTAATCCGTTTGTCTCGATTTACCGTAGCTCGACTCGGCATGATGGAGTGATGGAGTTTTCTTTTTTACTTATATTTTTTGTTGATCCTCGCGGGAAAGCGGGATAATCGATTGGCCCCCGAGCGGCCGGGTAGGTAAAAATAAAAAAAATAAAGTTGTTTTTTGAATGTTGGATATTCGCAAAATGTTTGTCTACAAACAGAACGAGGTCTCGGGATGTTCCGAAAGAGTATTTTAATACAATGTTGAATTAGTTTGGATTGTGCTGGTTCAAATCAGCGAAATTGACTATGTAGTGGTTAGCATATACTGCTTTTTAAGCAAAGTGGTCACGGGTTCATATCCCACATGTTTCTGCTGGCCAGACCTTGGATTTGTGACTTCAGGGCGAACGTTTCCTAACAAATTTGCCAATTTACTGATTTTCATTGAAGCGGTACCAAAAAATTGGCAACTTTACCCATTTTCGCGCAAATATCGAGTTTGCACCAATCTCGAATTTCGCTCAATTGTATAAAATGCAGCAAATTTACAAATTTGACCATATATGTCTCTGTGGATGTTAATCGATATGTATTTACATTGTATACTCTACCCATAATAAAAATGTACAATGTTTAATCCTGGTATAAATTTAAAAAAATATATATTTGGGAGCCAGAGTTTCGATAATGCAAAAACGTATATGTATGAATTATGTACATAATATATGTAGATAGGGATTGCAATACCGGTATACCGGTTTGCCGCTAAATCTGCAGAATTTTGCCATCGGTATACATATGTATGTATGTTACTTAATTACCGGAAATTTAATTTAAGTAAGTGCATATGCAAGCATATAATTGCATAATATTACATTCAAAATAGATGAAAATGGTGTATTGTGGATTAGGTTGTTTGGAATTTGTATTAAATGTGGATATTTTAAAATGATAAATTCACTAGCAACACAGACTAACCAAATCGTATTAAATGTGATCAGATCGTTTTTCACCTGAGATTTATTTTTAATTATTTATGATTCAATTTAGGTTAACGGTTTTTTGGAAAAGTAACCACATACATTTATCTAATTAATGTAATAAATATATATTCTACGATAAAACTTTTATGAAGCTAGTATATCCTTTTAAAAAATTAAAACTTTTGGATTTTGATGAATTTGAGACGATTGTATTTGAGGATGAATGAAGAATTGAATAAGGAGTTATCAAAATCAAAAATACAATATAGCGTAAATAAAAATAGCCTCGATCTTTAATAATAAATTTTATATTTATGAAAAATAAATTGAATTGAAAAAAAAATTACATCATATATCGGGATTCCAGGAATCCTGGAGCTGGATCCCGTGTCGCGGAAACTGAAAAATTCAGTAATCCTAAGACGTAGTTTGTTTTTATTCAAACCATATGAGGACGTAGTTTTAATTAAAACTTCTTTGCGGAAGGTATAGTGCGGGTGAACGCTTTACGAAT
The DNA here is from genome assembly GCF_051622035.1 of Arctopsyche grandis. Taxonomy (NCBI): domain Eukaryota; kingdom Metazoa; phylum Arthropoda; class Insecta; order Trichoptera; family Hydropsychidae; genus Arctopsyche; species Arctopsyche grandis. Next base: position 27,641,987 of record NC_135363.1, on the reverse strand, counting down.
ATTTGCAACACTGAAATATTGCACGAAACTAAAATGAAACGACATGTCATCGTTTTTCATTAAAATGCAAATAAAACTATTTTCTTTCCACTTTTACTTCAAATTCAAATCTATATTTTTTAAACACAGCATCGCGTACGTTTTTATCATATTCACTTTCTTAGATAAGCCTAAGTTTAAATGGACTAGTGAACGTCGCGTTCCAGTAAAGGATCTATACAAATCTGAATATACATACATATGTATGTAATTATCAAAATACACATCACGATGATATAATAAAATTATTCAGGAATGTTTAGAAGCTGTTGAAATAACATATTTTGTATTTTTATTATATACTTTAATGCACAGTCCTATTTGAATAATAAATTATTTCAATTAATATTTTAATGGTATTTAATTCAAATCTTTAATCATAAGCCGCTTCTATTTAAAAACATTTTAGGCACAGCTTGATTTTGTAACGAATTCAGAATAAAAATTTCCGAAACAAAAATTTTATTTAATAGTTGTCAAAATGCTCACATGGTTTTTAATTAAGATTATTATTATGTACCAATTTTGTGCCAGGACATTTTAATTACGGTATAAATTTTGTTGTAAAGGGCCTTCCGCTGTAGGGTATTTCAACAATTTCCAAGCAGTTTGATATATGTATGTATGTATGTACATATGCATGTATTAGTGGTGCACCGTTATTGGATTAGAGCAATGGTTCTTAACCGGGGGTGCGCGAACCCCATGGGGTGCGAGAAGGCATATCAGGGGGTGCGGGAGGCCTTTCTAACAATATAAAATTTAGTTTTGTGATATTTGAAAAACTGTTTTAATTTTCGATGACATCGGCCAATTTTTTTCATTTCCAAGAAGTAACGAAAGCGCTTGAGTAGCTATAACTAAAATAATATAATTTGTGGCAGGATATCGCGTCAAGCTCTCTCCTCCTTTCTCGCAAATAATAACGATAGTAGTGTCAGAATTTGCACATCATCGTCTCCACTGGTATACCGTTTACAATTGTTTTTGTGACAGTAACAGTGTAGCAAAAAACTTCTTGAGACTAGCATGCGTACACACACGAAAGTTGGATTGCAAACGTTATCTACCATTTCAAAGCAGAAACAAATACATACTTAATTGTTCAGTGATTAAAGCCCGAATAGGATATAATGATCACACAAACGTTAGAATTTTTCTCACAAAATGTTGAAGTACATATTATTATTATTTGATACGTTCTTTCTACTTATTATTTATTGATTATCCATTTGACCGTAATTATTAATTATCATATCCCCGCCATGCCAAAAAAAACACCAGTGGAAAGACGATTCTGTTGGTTACGGATTCACTTGCACGACAGAAAAAGATGGTACACAATGACCTTAATGCATCTTATGTTCCAAGATATTTTCAAACTCCAATCTTAAACCATCAAAGTTGTTATAACATTTCAACAATGTGCATGGTGGTGAAGGAGCAGGTCATAGTCTGAACATCTTGAAGTCGAAGAAGTCTCGATTTGATGCCAGTGGTACAATCACAAAATTATGTGGCGCAAAAATTCAAAAGCCCTTGTTTAAAGTGTCCTATCAAGTGGCATATCTGTGCGCTAAGAAAAAAAAGCTTGCAATAAATGTATTTTTCTAAATTAAAGATTCAAAGGGGTGCGGCTCACTGAAAAGGTTAAGAACCACTAGACTAGAGGGACTAGGTTAAATTTTAGGTAAACGATTTTGGGAGACTAGCCTCGTCCCTTAGCTTAGCTTAATCCCCCAAAATCGTTTACCTAAAATTGAAAAATATTAACAATTCCATTACAATAATTTCAAACCGTTGTCTATATTGATATTGTTTACTTGGATTAGCCAAGTTCATAAACCGTTTAAAGTCTATATTATAGATGTTATTAAAAATTCGGTGTATACAAATTGAAATCTATAAATTTTCACTGCGGCAAACAAAAATTCATCTTTATATTTAGCCAGCAGTTTGGCTTAGTGGTAGCGTATATATTTAGCACCACTGAGGTCAAAGGTTCAAGTCCTCGCCATCTGCTGGTTAGATTTGGGGGTTTTGTGACTCCAAATCGATCGTTTCTCTATCAGAGTTTGCCAATTTTATCTGATCATTGCTGAAACGGTTCCTGAAAATTGGTATTAGATCTAATCCTGTTGGCACAAAATCTGACTGTGTATAATTTGTAATAATTATACACAGTAATCTGAAATCTATAGATATCTCTATAGACATCTCTATAGACATCTCTATAGACATCTCTATAGACATCTCTATAGACATCTCTATAGACATCTCTATAGACATCACTATAATTTCGTATTTATTATATGTATAAAAATTGTACACAAAAAAAATCTAAAAATAATCCATAGATGTCTCTATGATTATTATTTCTGATTAATTGTTATATGCTATATATTCTGATTGTATATGTATGTATTACTGATTTATGATTGTTTATGTATTCTGTATTTCGTTAACGTACACCCGTCGCATTGGAGCAAATCTGTAATGGCGAGTGTATATTGATTTGTAACAATAAAATAAAATAAAATAAAATATGTGTATATTTCATTTCAAAAAGTCTTTGCAGTAAATTAAATTAAATTCACTATGAATTTAAGTATATTTGAAATCCTTATACAAAATCGACTCAAAATTTATGTAAAATCCCCAGTAGCGAATAATTGGACTAGCGCGATGAATAACAAATTGCACCACGTGTTAACCGATCCGCTATTCCCCTATAACCCTATTAACGAGCTCACATCTTTGACTATAGTAAAACGAAACCCACGTCAAACTTGAACGACCCCCACATACATATATTCACTAATATATGCACATATGTACGGATGTGCGCTTGTAATAATATGTATGTATGTATATTAAATCAACGCAACTTACCTAAACTTAACCCAACGTCAAATAAAACGTCCGACATATGAAGCTATTGACTACAAAGTTTAGAAACACTATACAAAACTACTCTTTTGGTGAATAATTATAATAGAACGAAGAACAAATACTCGACAGCTTTGAAGTGAAAACAAGGGCTGAAATGTGTTACGAAACATTGCCCCCCCATTTCGGCTATATTATCATGTCATTGCAATAATTCAGACATTTTATATCGCATCCATTTCATACTGCATCCGATCCATCTAACCAACAACGTGGACTAGTGGTTAGCATATCATGCTTTCGAGTGATCACGGTTCAATTCCCACTAGTAGCTGCCGGCCAGGCCTTAGTTTATAACTCCAGGTCAATCGTTTCTTATAATCGTGTGTTAATTTTTCTGATTTTCATTGAAACGGTTGCTGTAAATCAACATTTCCTTTCCTGTTTAGGAACCAGATCCTACACATATATGTAGATACAAGCTTATATTTTTATTTCAAATTCCATTCTACATAAAACCACTCTTTGAAACTGCTGTTTACGAGTAGTTGCCGGCCTGTGCTGTGCCAATATTATGAATATACCTTAAAACCACTGAACAAGTATTATTTACTCTACTGCATATGTTTCCCAACAACTAGATCCTACACATACAGTGTCAAAAAGTTACAAGTTTTTATTTTTATTTCACATTCCATTCTAAAACCACTCTTTGAAACTGCTGTTTACGAGTAATTGCCAGCCTGTGCTGTGCCAATATTATGAATAGACCTTAAAACCACTGAACAAGTATTATTTACTATACTGCCTATGTCTCCTAATAACCATATCCTACACAAAGTCAAAAAGATCCTACCTAGTGTCAAAAAGTTACAAGTTTCTATTTTTATTTCAAATTCCATTCTAAAACCACTCTTTACTTGCCGGCCTGTGCTGTGTCAATATGAATATACCTTAAAACCGCTGAACAAGTATTATTTACTGTACTGTCTATGTCTCCTAACAACCAGATCCTACACATAGTGTTCAAAAGTTACAAGTTTCGATTTTTATTTCAAATTCCATTCTAAAATCAATCTTAGAAATGTCCAAGGATATAATACTAGTAAAAATAAAATCAAAAGGAACTTAAAATAACATATAAAAAATGATTATGTTCTATTCAGTCCCCCAGCTTTATTGCAGTATTGAAAATGCTGCCCTGCTTAACTGGGTCTTGTAGACATATCATCATTGAGTTCTCAAGATTCAATATACGTATATATGTATATGTATATATATGTACATCAGTGGCGGACGGTGGGTGTTAATACCGGGTGTGCTGTGTATGCCGTAGGGCGTAGGGTATAAAATTAGCAATTAAAAAAAAATACTCGTTTTGCATTACAAAAATGTTTAATTTATTAGTTATTTATACATAAATTCAATGCGACGTTTCTGAGACATAAACTTTTCAATCACGTCTGCATAGAATGTGTCTTTCTGTTTTAATTCCACCAATAACTTTTTTTCTATTGAAATTAAGCTAAGGCCACATAATCTATCTTGACCTTTGCGTACCTCTATAGCAAGTTTTTATTCTTTTCAGCGCCGAAAAAGAACGTTCTGCTGAAGCTGTACTGCTTGGTATCGTTAATATTAATTCTCCCAGCTTAAACACCTCTTTAAAACCAGATTCCAGGTTATTTTTTGTCATGAATTGTATTAATTCATGAACAGCTTTCTCTGAAAATTCAGAGCTGGAATATAGCACAATGAGTTCGTTTTTCAATCGAATATAATCAAACAGTGATCCATAAAAATCTTTTAATTTATTAATTAAAATATTTGGAAAATTTTCTTTATATTCGTCATATTTATCATTACAAAGAAGGTGGAAATATTCTAATTTGGAAAGTGAAGAATATCTACATTCGACTTGTGCGATTATGCTATCAACTATTTTGAAATATAATTGACGAAATGAAGTTTTATCTTCTACTTCTGAATATTTTTTTAATCTTTGTGGCCTACGATCATGATCATCATTTTTTTCATTTAAATAATTATTCCATAACATTTCAAAATTATTATCCCTTTCGTATTTCAGTTGCTGCAAAACATCATTAATTTTTTTACAACAATATAAAACGTCCGAAGATTTAGATTGAAGAATGTTATACAAAACATCAGTTATTCCAAACAGTTTTGAAAACATTTGAAGAAGTTTATTTGTTTGAAAATCCTCTAAAAAGCCTAAAAACCCTCGTGCTTTTATAACAGTATCTGTGTCCCATAATTCACAATTTTCTATAACATGTCGAAAAAAATCTGTAAATTGACTTCTGTATTGTTGTACTGTGCTACTTAAACGAGATGTAAAATTCCACCTTGTGGGTGCTACAGAGGGAAGTCTTTTTGTCACAAATTCCTGTAAAGCGAATACTCTTTTGGAAGATTTTGAAAAGTATGTAGACAATCCATTTAAAGTTTGAAAAATGATTAATTTTCTTTAATATCAGAAAGACCTTGCTGCAATACTAAATTCAATACATGAGCATAACAGTGTGTAAAAAGAGCAAAAGGATAAGCATTGAGGACTTTGGATTGCAAACCATTTACGTGTCCACTCATTACACTTGCTCCATCATAAGTCTGTCCAACCAATTTGTCTTGAATTTTAAATTCTTCAACTATGTTCACCACGTGACGGAATAGACCATTAGATGTTTTATCAGCACTAACGTCTGTAAAACTAATAAACCGTTCATGTACATTGCCTTTACATACAAAACGTAAAACTGTTGAGAGCTGTGATTTTGTCATTATATCTGAAGTTTCATCGAGAATAATAGCAACAAAACTTGCTGACTCTACTTCATTTTTTATATGAACTTTAATAACATGAGCGATTGCTTCGATTATGTAATTTTGTATACTTGGAGAAGTACCACGAAAGGTAGTAGCAGTATTTAAATGAGTATCTAAAACAGAATCATATTCTCGAAGAGCATTTAGATATTCAATGTAATTGCCTTTGTTTACGGAATTACATGACTCGTCGTGACCTCGCAGGGACAGTTCTTGTTTTCCTAGATAGATTATTGCGTTAATAATTCGTTTTAAAACATCTCTATTTTTATTTACTTGTTCATTATGTCGACTTATTTCGGCTTTACGTTGACTGTCAATTAATACGTCGATTCGTTGTTTGCCAAACATTTGTATGGAAAGAAATGATTGAACGTGTGCCTGCGATCCTTCGTGTTTCTTCAGTGCTGCTGTCAAATGGTTGAGATCAGCAAATCCTTCTTTGTTCCACACATTAATATCTTTGGAGAACAATAAACATGGCCAGCAGAAAAGTTTGGATCGAATTTCACAGCCTGTAATCCATTCGAATTTTTTATAATTTGAAACGCAAAAATGTCTAGTGTAAACTTTTGTTTTTTCTTTATGCAAACTGGATAAATTTGGAAGAGACGGACACGGTTTCCCATCTTTAATTATTTTTAATTTTATCTCAAAACTTCTATTTGAAAACGGAATAGTTAAAATGTCTTGAACACTGTTAGCCATTATTAGTTATTAGAGGTATGACTGAGATACGAATGACCATAAAAATACGAATGTGCGAAAAAGTACGAGACCACGTGTCGCATCGCATTGGTCAATTGCCGACTGTTGCGCGGTGCTCTGAAGTCGTAGCACACCGTACGTCTTAATATCGCGAACAAACCTATACAAGCGAATATCCGCCTGCACACTCCAACCAAACCCACCAATTTGCTGCACGGCATAGGTATTCTCTCGTCGCGGCGCACAAACTACATCTAACATCACACAACACGCTGCAGACTGCACACCACACCATACACCATACATTTAGCGCACGCGGTAAATACACCATACACATCAATGCCTGTTTATACAACAACACATTATTTTGTATTAAAATACTACTTTATGTGGTCTTTGGTTTTCACGGGTGTGCGCCGCACACCTAGCACACACCCAATATACGCCACTGATGTACATATGTATTGACATACACACGTGTGTGTGCAGTTTGAGAAGCACCTGACGGGACAAGAGAAGAAAGTTTAGTCGCGTATTATGTATGCGCATATATCAATTGCGAACCGTGACAAGCGTAATAAAAGCGAAAATTTTCACTCGCTATATTTTCACAATCAACAAAGGAGAATTTTCTAAAAATGAGAGAGGGATTTTCACCGAGAAAACGCACATTTTCCTCCAAAACACACATAACAAAGGGCGAACTGAGGGTCGGATTAGCATCGTGATAACGACACCTGCGTTTGAACTCTCACCTGAGCGTTAATTCATACGATTTTTTTATGCGCGTGTCCTTGCAAGGGTCAAAACCGAGGAACGACATACATTAAAAACTGTAATAGAAATAAAAAAAAAATATTATCACGTACCCATTCATTGCGCATAAAAAATAAATATCCAAAAGATTCACTCGGTCCTTTTTAGAGGTTTCATTTTAAAGCGGGAAATTAAAATGCCTTTTTTTTCTACATAAAATACAAACATAGATATATAAAAATGTACGTACATATTTATGTATGTATATATGTAACAGTGGCGTGCTGTCAATAGAGTAAAGCAGAGAATCGCAAGGTGAGTGACGCGGCAGTTTTGCTGCCGTGGGCACCACTTATATCTAACGCGAGTGAGTGAGATCGCGTTTGAGGGAGAAAACCGATGTTAGTTAAAGTTTTGTCACCTATGTATGTACGGACTAACTAACGACTGTCGATGAAGTACATATGTATGTATGTACGTAGCTGATAAACTCTACGAGTCGTAAACAATGTGTGCCGCGAATATCAAGTGATTGCGTGGTTCCGGACTAGAGCGACTAGGCTAGTCCCCTAATATTTAAAAATATCAAAAATTAAATTACAATTAATTTGAATCATTGTTCATATTGATATTTTTCAATCGGCTTAGCGAAGAAACTGGGATCGGCCCTAACTGAGGTAGTTATCGAAGTGGATGTTATGGTATAGTCCGCCACGTCGTTCGCTTGCACGGACTTGCCATCTCAATTCTGTTAAAAAATTCACGAGTACCCTTCGCGGTACTCGTGAATTTTAATGTGAATTCACTCTTCTCTTCAATCTAAGAATATTATGGTGTTTGTCTTTCAAACATCATTCTGAACAAGTCTTTGTTAAAATAACACAATCATAACACATATGGCAAGGGACTCGGCTCGCGAAACGATTACCTCAGAACAAATCAGTACGGAGCCCGTGGAAACAAATAACGAGGCTTTGGAATGTTACTTTATTATTATTTGACCAAATCATTAATAATAATAATAAAAAGGAAAATTATTTCTCGTGTAAATAGATTAATCAAATTGATCTATTATTTTCTAATATAAATTTTCCATATGTGCGTCTATTTACACAGTTTTTCCTGAAATCATTTTGTAAGAAATTCATACTTCAATTTACGTGAATTTTCATAAAATTTATTATCCGTGCAAATGGGAGGTTTTTATATAAATAGATTGAGATATAAATTTAATCCGTATATAAAAGATCATTATTATAGTTTTCCGATGGCAGCTTTTAGCTTTTCCGTGTAATAATCGTTGAACACATAACAAAGATAATTCATTCCCTACCACTTTTTCTTTCCCCATTCTTCCGAGACTTGATATTGATATTAGGTTCGACGATGGAACAAAGTATTTCACAAAAGAATGTGTGAAATACTTTAAATTAATAGGAAATGTAAATCGTATATGCATATGTACATATGTATATTGATATGCATACATTGCACAACTGAAACCCAAAGAGTTACCCTTAGTTTCATAATTTTCATTCAAAGTCATAAAATCTAATGATAGTCTACTTACTAATTTACGTTTGTTTGCTCTTATGTTACGAAATCGTAATATTGTATATTTCATCGAGAGAATATTTATTTGTATTGAGTATAATAAATTGGATCTTAAAACAATAAAAGCCTACAGAATTGAAAGTTTTAGTATGAGCGCGAATTTCAAAGCTACAATAATACAATAAAGAAAAACTAATTATCATAAATTGAAGTGTAACTTTTCCGGCCGTGGAAAACTCCATTCGACGCCTCAGTGATCCGTCAGTATCGCGTCAGTGAATTTTAATCGCGAATGAGAAATTATAAAAGACAACACTAAAATGAATTTCCTTTCATATCCCGACTATTTTTAGCATATGATAAATATACATAATATACTATGTATTATGTTCATACATATATGATATGAACAAAACTCGTAAGCAGGGCCGTAGAGAGAAAATCCGGCAAATTAATACAGCAAAATTTTAACGGGTTTTGAATAATGTGCTTTCCTGAAGTCGAAAGACAAACGGATACTTTTAACGATTAAAATCAATCATTTATTAGCATATTTCTGTTGAATTATTCTAGGAATATCACATGCATCACATTTTCAATTTTAAGTTAAAAGTTTCATAGCAAATTTGCAAATAAGTAAATATGAAAGATTTTATCTTTATTATCTATGTAAAAATGCACTAATCTCGTAATTTTAACTGTCCAAGGGTTATTTTACTAATTTGTTTTGAATATTGTGACGAGGGAACTGACCATTCTGAACGGATCTTTCCCTAAATTTTATTATGCCATAAGTAGGTAAAATCCGTTACTCGAAAACAGTTATACCATTTTGCTTAGTATCCAAAAATCCCTAAGAGTATAACGGCCAAATAATGCTTTTATACTTTTGCTAAAAATGTACATATTATTTGCGGGCTATTTGCATACCCTTACCCCCCCCCCCCTCGTCGGCCCTGCACGTAAATATATATGCACATTAAACCAGGGCTTCCCAATAGTTTAAGAGACCTTTTCCTCTCAATTACGTGATTACGTAGACTTTTGGCCGAATGGACATTTGGCCGATTGTTTTATTTATTTTTTATTCAATCAACCATAACAGATCGCTCCAACGCAACGAGTGTGCTTCATTTGGCCAATTGTCCATTCGGCCAATAGTCCGTCAACCAGTACGAATACTGAAATGATTTATTTTTGATTCCTAAAATACGCGAGTAGTTTTATTATTCAATAAAATAAACATTTTGATGAATCCAATATACATACATATGTACGTATGAGCGGTTAAATTTGTACGTGTCGTAAGTCCACTTTTCTTAATTTCAATATTTCAATTTTGCAATATTTAAAAATATTGGTGGTTTGTAAGAAGTTAATTCTGCTTTTGCAAGATTCTGGACATATCGAATTAAAATTAGTAATAACAATCTGTGAATTAAATCAAACTGAAATAGTGTTTTCGGAACTGAAAATTGGACTTCCACCACATTCAAATATAGCAACTCATATGTATGTACATATGTATTTGTATATCCCACAGAATATCCAGAGTTATTTTGTTTGTTTTTTTTTTTTGTAATTTACACCAAAAAGTTTGCGTGCTCAGTTTCGTCAATAGATATATGTAATTAAAGTATAACCATCCCACGTTGTAACTATACTAATGAACGTGAAAACAATTAGTATTTAGAGTATTTATATTCGGCATACCCTTCTAGTGATAATTGACTCCAACCATACATTCATACATACATACATATATACGTCTATACATTTAAAGTTTCGCGCTCTCGGACACGAAATAGCTTTTGCATAATTAAACGACGCGGAGAGGATTATGCGAAGTTCCAGTTACAATATCGCATACGACACGTGTGTTTCCCAGTTCATACATATTACACGTGGGGTTTAATAACCTGCGGAAAGAAGGGGTTTGGAATACAAAATACAAAACAACCTGATCTCCCATTCCAGTGATGATTGATATGTTCCAATATGCTGCGAGTTTCGCCACGGGTTCCAAAGCGAAAGCACAGGCAGGTCCTATGAAGGCTATGACGTTCTTTTTGAAGTACATATCGGCGGCTTTTCCGGGTGCTGTACTTCCAGAGCACATCGGGTAACTGTAATTAATATAATAATAATAAATGTTAATGGTGAATACATGTATACGTCACACCCGCATCGTAAAATTCCTCATTTCATGAAATACTTCATGAAACGTTGCCTGCTGCATGAAATCGTCAAAACATATGGCGATTCAAAAATTGATTTGTTTATTTCATAAAATGACAGATTAAATAGGGTTTTTTTATCTAAACTAATTGTCATTTCATTATATGAATGTACATGTGTATATGTTACAGTGAAATTACAATAATTACACGGGTGTTTGATTAAAATCATATGATTTTAAAGTACAATATGAAATATCCTAGGCGGGGATGGTCATCGCTCCTAAATTTAGGTATGAAAATGTGGGGTGTACCTCACGGCACCGAAAGTCAAAAGATCTAAAAAGCAAATATCGAAAATCGAAAGATCAGAAAAAAGGTGCATGGTAAACGGTACTTTGTATATGTATATATAATATATATATATATATATATATATATCAGTGGCATGCAGTGAAATTATCTCTCTTTTTGTCCTACAGCCTTGTTTAATGTGCGCGCGCAGGATACGCGAGGAAAAGCCTGTTCCTCTTGTTCCTCTTGTATCCTGCTCGCGCAAATTAAGTAAGGATGTATGACGGGGGGAGAGAGAGTTTTACCGCACGCCACTGATCAAATGTTCGTTTACCATGCATACATATAAAAAACGGTTAATATATATATATATATATATATATATATATATATATATATATATATATATATATATATATATATATATATATATATATGTATATATATATATATATATATATATATATATATATATATATATATATATATATATATATATATATATATATATATATATATATACAGCCAGCAGTTTGGCTTAGTGATAGCGTATATATTTAGCATCACCGAGGTCATAGGTTCGTGTCCTCGCCACTGCTGGTTAGATTTGGGGGTTTTGTGACTCCAAATCGATCGTTTCTCTATCAGAGTTTGCCAATTTTATCTGATCATTGCTGAAACGGTTCCTGAAAATTGGTATTAAATCTAATCCTGTTGTCACAAAAATCTGCCTGTGTATAATTTGTATTAATTATACACAGTAATCTGAAATCCATAGATGTCACTATGATTATTATTTCTGATTAATTGTTATATTCTATATATTCTGATTGTATATGTATGTATTACTGTATTTCTGATTTCTGATTGTTTATATATTTCATTAACGTACACCCGTCGCATTGGAGCAAATCTGTAATGGCGAGTGTGTATTGATTTGTGACAATAAAATAAATAAAATATATATATATATATATATATATATATATATATATATATATATATATATATATATATATATATATATATATATATATATATATATATATATATCTATATATATATATATATATATATATATATATATATATATATATATATATATATATATATATATATATATACATATATATATAAAAACCGTTTTTTATATGTATGCATGGTAAACGAACATTTTCGATTTTTGACATTCAGTGCGGTGACGGTCATCCGAAAATGTGAGCGAGTGAGATAGAGTGATGCGCTCTCCATTCTTTATCTCACTCTTGACAATACGCATACGGTCTATACTTTAGCTCAATTTAAAATCATTTGCCGCTCGAATTAGTGCATTTGGATAATAAAAAAATATTGAGATAAAAAGTCAATCGTTATAAACGTGGTTGAGTGACAAATTAGCGAAATAAGCTCATAATATTACTAGAAAAAAATGTGTCATAAAAGAGTATATTTTTGACTTTTAAAATTCTAAAAATTGTTTCTTTAAAATTGTTGCTGTTTTCAAAAGCCATTTTAAAATATCTTCGTCTTATTCTTTTCTTTTTGAAAAAAAAAGGAATTTCCTTTCTCACAAGCTCTATAATTACTTTTCTTTCTCCTGGGAAGGTTCCTTTCCCAAACTGACTTCCATTTTATTTCTACCTTAAGCATTTTTTTTACTTATAAAATACATTCAATCGTACTGCCATATCATCATCGGATATCTGAAACTGATACATTTACTTTATCTTAATTTTAAATCCGTTCTATAGCCTCTACTATTTTTCATTATTGTATATGTATTGGTTGTATTAAAACTACATACCATTTTCATCATCGTCTAATAAAATGGAGTTCATAGATATTGCAAAACATCAGGATAATGAATTCGCCGTTCCTTTATGCGAACAATTAATGTTTCTTTGTTACTTAAGTACATAAGTGTTTTTCCGCCGATTTTTGTGCACGTGGTTTGTGTAGTGGTAGCACTGCTTTGGACCAGTGTTGCCAGAAGACAAATTAAAGGCAAAGAATGTGATAAAACGTAGTTTATCATTTACCGGTAAAAGTGGTTATTTACCGAGAAATATTTAGGTAATGGACCTAGCACATATACATACATATAATTATGTAAATTTCAAATGTCATATCTACCAAAAAAGTTTTTTGTTTCTTACAATTTCTTTTTACAAAACATTACTTGTTTATATAATTTATTTTACGAAACCTTTTAAGGAAAATTTATGAATTCTGTAGAACACTGTATTATAATCCAGGAATTAATAAGGCGGCCTGAAACTACAGACTGGGGAGATTAAAAATATTCAACCCCGACTTAAACTCTAGCTTTGACTCTAATGCTAGTTACGAATATGTATTTGAACCCTTTCAGCTTGAATACAACATTAAAAATCATCAATTCAATAGTATTTACGATGAATTTGTAAGCGTGTTTAAAATTTACCAATTTTCCATTATTTGCACTGTACGATCAATACCTATTTACCAATATTTTTTTACAATAATTTATTTTGTGATCGTCTCCATTCATTTTCATAAAATAATACATAATATTATATACCTATATACATATGTATTGATAATGTCCGTCATTCATCAAAATGATATTCGATTGAAACAAATGGAATACGTCGGAAAATGATACATCTTTCAGAATAAGACGCTTCATCTATCAAATAATAAATATTCACACATATTCGAATACTTCGACCTCAATCTGATACACAAACACAAACGATCATTCGCAGAGTTGATCCACTATTTCACGAAAAAGTTGACACTCCATTTTTTAGAGTGGTAGTCGAATTTTCGAACCGTATTTTGACGCGGGTCCAGGAAACGCCATCTTTTGCGGAAAACTCTCGAGAAAATTAAATTGCCAACATTTTTTTATACCTCTCTCCCCGCCCCCCCCTCCCTTATATTCCCCGTAAAGTTCAGGTGATTCAATTATTGTCGAGACGAATTTTCAATTCGGTCCATCGCAACGGGAAATTACTAACCATTCTGAACGTTGTCGAGCGTTAAAAATATTCGTTATTATTACGTTAAATCTATAATACAAATCTAACGACCCACCCTCGACTATATAAAATTCTCGAAAGCAGTTTACAAATTCACGACCGCTTAATTACACACGGCTTTTCCGACCCGATCGAAAGTTTCACGTCGATAAGAATGAAAATGTGTTTCATCTTTGTTATTATTATACAATATATTATGTATGTATGTTAATGTGTAGAATACATTTGAATTGCCCAGCATTGCACGGGTGGATGATACTTTAAAAACAAACCCTTCCAAGTAAATCAACCTCATTCAAAAACCGTATACGGTCTCAGTTGGTATAAATTTAAAACTGTAGATTTGCATAACGAGTAAAAAACATATTATTATATCAAATACTACGCCTGCGTCTGTATTGAGTGTTCCGGTTGATATGATAAATTCGCTAATATATGTACATAATAATACTGTTATTTATTTATTTATTATTTTATTATATTTTATACCAGGAAGGCCTTACAGGTAAACCGCAATGCGCCTTCCTGACCAATTACAAACAATACATCATTTTTATTATACAAGTCGCTGAATGACGCGACACTGAAAACTCGCAAATTAACGAGACATCTATGAATTGTACGTAAATTTTATTGTACATGAATCATACTCAAATAGTGGTGACATAGTAGGTAGGAAGGTTCTTAGCCAATTTTTAATCGGGAACCGTTTCTACAATGAAATCAGAGAAAATTGGCAAACTCTGATAGGAAACGATCGACCTGGAGTCACAAATATCCAGGTCTGACCAGCAGCACTACAGATACACTCAGAAAAATTATTTTCAGGTCAGCTCATGGGATCGAACCCGGCGCCTCTCGGTGTTAGGCAGAAGCTAAGAACGACCGAGCTATGCTGCTGGCTAATAAAATTGTTACAAAAGATCCTCCTTGGATGTCTCTGTAGATAATTTTTGTATGAACTCGCATTGTATAAATGCTTGCAATGCTACTTTGCAATGATTGACCATAAATGTCAATCATTGCACCTATGTATATTGCACCCGGTCAGTATATTGTATCTAAGAAAATATGTAGAAATCCCATAGAAAATCCCATAGCGTCTATCGGTGTTAGGCAGAAGCTTAATGACCGAGCTATGCTGCTGGTTAACCCTTTGCCCGCGTCACCAAATTTAGCGAACATGCCCTGTACGCGGCTGCTTTTTTTGCGGATTTTGTTATCGCGTTTTCAACTATAAATATAGGTTGTAATATTTTACAAATTATTTTAGCCTATATTGAATTTTTTTGACTACTGCCATCTATTGAATTTGGTAAAGTATACATTTAGTAATATTTTCAACCAAGTTATAAAATTTTAACACAATAGACGGCTCTTATACAGGTTGGAACTTCCAAGACATCTATGCGTGTCTCACGCGCTGAGGGCATGTTCGCTAGGACATGTATAGTAGTCGTACGCGGTGGAAAGGTTAATAACACTGTAGCGTGGACGTGTAGAGAGGTTTCCACCACCGGAGTGAAAGACTTACACATATATATAGTATCGGGTGATTGGCGCCTGTAAACCAATGGTCAACAAGCACTACTCACTTAATCTCTACATTGAAATTCCATCCCGTGAGTTGACCTCGATTGAAAAGAATTTATTCCGAGTATATCTGTAATGCTGCTGGTCAGACTTTTTGACATTTGTGACTCCAATTCGATCGTTTCCTATCAGAGTTAATTTTTGTGATTTCATTGTTTAAACGGTTCCTCCATTAAATTGGCTAAAAACCATCCTACCCACTATGTCACCACTATTTGAGTATGATTCATGTACAATAAAATTTATATGCAAGTTTAATATTCATAGATGTCTCGTTAATTTCTAGTTTTTCAGTGTCTCATGTAATAAAAATGTTGCATGGTTTGTAATTGGCCAAGAAGGCGCATTGGGGTTTACCTGTCAGGCCTTCCTGGTATATACATACATTGTATATGTATTATATTATATCGTATGGTGATATATTATATGATATCGTATCGTTTTGCATTCATTCGTACTCATATTGTATATCATTAGAAATTATATTTAAGAAATCATCTATTTATCATCACCATACGATATAATATAATACATATACGATGTATGTATGTATGTATATATAATACAAGGAAGGCCTTACAAGTAAACCCCAATGCAACTTCCTGGCCAATTACAAACAATACAGCATTTTTATAACATAAGTCACTGAATTACGAGACTCTGAAAATCTCAATATTAACGAGACATCTATGAATTTTAAACTTGCACATAAATATACATAAGTCAAATTTTTCTAAAAATGGTTATACATACATATGTATGCTCATATGCATGTGTAAACATTAACCACTGTACGTCGAGCTAACCTTTTACACACATATGTAAGTTTATGGTTATATGTTATGATACTTACATAACGAATATTCACTAATGATTCATTCCACGGACAAATCGACCGAATAATAATACGTCGACACTTTTTCTCCGTCGTCGGACAAAAATAACAGCCTCGTCGCTCAACACTCTGATTCAAATCATAGGTTTCGTCAAAGACCCCTCTCAAAGCTCCCCTTGCACGCCCCTGTGCCCCTGCCGAACAAAGAGACTGGCCTGTAAAATTAACCCGAAACCCGAAGTTTAGTCGTAGATAAAAAAAAACGTGTTCGATAAAGCGACACTCGATTACGAAACGCGAAATGGAAATATTTATCTTAAAAATATATGTATGTATGTATGATGCACTTTATATATACATATTTACATATATATATATATATATATATATATATATATATATATATATATATATATATATATATATATATATATATATATACATATATATATATATATATATATATATATATATATATATATATATATATATATATATATATATATATATATATATATATATATATATATAATGTATAGTACATGTTTGGCTATAAGTAACAACCCGATTACTTTTGGACCATGACTGACGAATACAGTTTCGGAATATTAGTGTACATATTTTCATTCAATAAACACAATTGTAAATAGGTTTTTGAGCTCTTTTTCCTATTACGCTGTACATTAACATTATAATAATATAATACTATGATTACTAACCAAATTAAATTAAAATTGTAAAATAGAAAATGATCAGTAGATCAGTAGCTATTGAAATATATATAAGATTTATTGTGAACATAATTTAGTAATAATAAAAAGCATTTAAATATAAAATTCAAAAAACACGATTTTCAAATACATTTCATGTGTACATCATCACTTCGAACTTCTGAACCGATCCAATTACTAAATTTTCCAGTTACACATAAAGGTTTGTTTATAAACCAGCACAGACCAAGCCAGCAACTGCACGTAAACGAAGTAACCAACACGATCTATTCATATTATACAGCAATACATGCCACCTAAGCGTATCGAGCAAAACCTGTATTCTTTGGCCTCTGTAGAAGTATTCACGCATGACGTCATAGTGGCGAGTGCACCCGTACTAATGGAGGTGTTGCCGTGTGCATTAAATATTTTTGGAAACTTCATATTGTGACTATATTGATTTGACGATAATGTAATATAATGTTTATGTAAGCCGTTTTTCCCTTGAGCTCGTCCAAATCACAAGTACATATGAACGTGCTGACATTGGGCGATGGTGTGTGGTATTTTTTTACATACATAAATACATACAGTAATTATTTATCAGGAAGAACTAACAGGTAAGCCCCAATACGCCTTCCTAGTCAATTACAAACATCGAAAAACGGATTATAGAGGAAATTTATCAGAGAATCGTAGATTCATCAATACATAAATTTGACAAATTTGAAAAAAATGGGATTTTCGCAGCATTTTTATAAATCGCCGAATTTAGAGATGTTGAAAAACTCGAAATATATACAGGTTTTTATATTTGTATACCCATTTATTTATATTAAACACGACATCTATGGTAAAAAAAAATTGTACAAAAGTATTATACAAGGCAAATACAAACATCGATTAACATCCACAGAAACATTTATGAGCAAATTTGCAGCATTTTTATAAATCAACGAATTCGATATGATGTAAGCAGTGCCGGTTTTAGGGGGGGGGGCTGGGTCGAGTGGCGCCCGAGGGCGCCAAATAAGTTAGGGCGCCGCTCGCTGCGTCAAAGACGCTTTCAATTTTAAAATTAGAGCGCCAAAAGCCATACAAAATTTTAGATTAGAATGCAAAGGCGAAATTTTTTTCTAAGGGTGCTTAGAAAACATTGCCCGAGGACCCCATTGGATGTAAGGCCGGCACTGGCTGTAAGCTCAAATTTTGCGAGAAATAGGACAGGGATGCCAATTTGTTGGAACCGTTTCAATGAATTGGCAAACTTGGATAGGAAACGATCGACCTTAGAGTCACATATACAAGCTCTGATCAGCAGCACAGCCAGGGATTGGACCCGTGACCTCACAATTGAAAGCATCACACGTTAGCCATTGATCTATGCTGCTGGTTTTGAACATACATAAGTAGTAATTTCCGTGCGGTGCTGTGCCAAACTATTGACGTGCAGTGCTGGATAATATATGTAAATAGACTAGTACTGATATTTGTAAAGAGTTATTACATAATCCATAACGAATATACACATAATTACCGAATTTAATATTTCAAAAATATATAGTCAACACTTTTATATTCATAAATCGGTGAAAATCAATAGAAAATTTGTCCTTGAATGAAAAATATATTAATATATAAAAAAAATTGAACCCTTTCACTTTAACTGACATTATTGAGCCTAATTATGCTGTGGATTAAACTGCTCAATTTAATTAATTATTTCGAAGCTTATCAAAATATAAATGCATATATGATTATAATAAAATCTTGTCATAAGAATTATTTAATATATTAGAATTGGATTTTAAAATGAAATGTAGAATTTGAATCATATTTAATTTAATATTCTTACGTTTGACTATACGCTTCGTAGTTAATTTGCTGACGAAGTGATTTGCTTCTCTACTCATGGCCTAGTCTGTTTTATAAGAATGTGTCAAGGAAAAATTGTTTTCCTTTGCGTAAGGAGAAAAAGGCGTCCGTGTCTTCTGGAAAAACTTCAATAACACAGCGAGTATCCGAGTTCTCGGAATACGCAGATCAAATATTCATTGGAATGTGTATTCAGTGTAGCTCGCGGTCAAAGATTGAATTTTCCTCTGCGAAAATAAGGAAAATTTTCAGTTGAAAAGTCGACCCGGATTATATGATGTATATTTTGCAGGGAACGGGTGCATTTTCCGACACGACAGTGTCTCCTAGAATGTACATAATGGATAATCGAAAGCCAACGAGTGCTCCTCTATTCCGCGATGAAAATTGTTGTGTTTTCGGTAAATTTTCCATATTGTATGAGATGAGTTGAAATTAAGTGTTTTTGTTTACATAATACGAGAAGTAGAAAATGGAACATGTGTAGAGACCCAAACAAAATTCAAACGTAAATATATGTATCATGACACATGTGCTTTAATTATAACACATCGATATTATATAATAATCTATGACAAAAATATTAGAATAAAGTGAATAGATACCAACAAACAAAATCTATTACTTAAAATCTAATATATAAATTTGATTTTATTTTTTAAATGCTTTTTATTATTATTCAATTATGTTCACAATACATCTTATATCTCTTTTAATAGCTACTGATCTACTGATCATTTTCTATTTTACAATTTTAATTTAACTTTGTTAGTAATCGTAGTATTATATTATTCTAATGTTAATGTACAGCATAATATGAAAAATAGCTCAAAAACCTATTTACAATTATTATAAATGCTCATAATACATCTAATACATAATAGGAATTAAAGACTCTCTAAAGTCGATGACCTAAAGCAGATTGTGTTTAGGTAATCTGTGTGCTATACCTGAAGGGTATAGACATTTTGTTGTAATCACCGAGACTCTTCACAAGTGTGTTAGTATGGTTATTAGTGATTCTGTCATAGAATCTACTGGTTAGTTTGTTAGTAATGTCTGAAACTAACGGAATATTATATGTATATGGCATGCGGTTGTTTCGAGTTAGTATATATGGGTGTATTATAAATTATTTTTAGGGATTTATTTTCTATTATTTGGAGCTTCGAAGGGTTAGTATTCGAGGCATTTCAAAAGAGACTTTGAATGTATGTAAGGAGAATCGAATTGTTGGGAGAATCAAAAACAAATCAAAGTTTCTTTTACGACGACATCGATATTGTCGAATATTATTTTTTTCGATTCAAATAAATTTAATAAAAACACAAATTAATGTTTAATATTTGATTGCTTTGCCATGTTTAAGCTGTTTATATTCCAAATCCAGAGCGAAGCTGAGTAAAACCACTATTTTAATATAAAAAAAAAACAATAGAATCAACTTTTGATTTGAATCAAATAAGTTACCCAAATTCCTTTTTCATATAAATAATATTAAATTGAAATGGTGCGTGTTTATTTGGATTCAATTTAAGATCATCGTATTATATTATGTACATATGTATATTTATTATTGTGTATATGTATGTACATACATACATATAAAGATGGTTTCTTAGACATATTTCAAACAAGTCTCATCCGTTTGGAACTTTAAGTATGAGATCAAAGATTTAACTTTAATTTGAAGTGGTTTTGATCTTTTATTTGTACTTGAATATAAATCTAACCCGCGTCATATAAAATACGTGTTTAAATGTGAAGCAAATGTATTAAAGGATTAAAGTCGAAACTGTAGTTGACATAATGGAAGTTAATCCTTTTGAAACTACATATATGTACATATGTATAGGTACATGCATACATACTATCAGTGGCGGACTGGCCATACAAGCGAACATGCCCGATGGCATGTGGGCCCCACGTTCTGTTAGAAAATATGGGCCCTCAGTAAAATTAAATAACTTTTTATCTATTTCACGTGTGTAAAAATTTATAGGATATTGCACTTTGGGACCTAAAGTTTGTGTATTTCAACAAAACAAATTTCTTACGATATACAAAAACAACTAATACCTGCTTTAACAGCCCAAGGATTGGTTAACTTTTTTTATTAGGCTCGAAATGTAAGTTTCAACATTGGCGTGGGCCCTTTTGCCGGGCCCATTTCCAACGTCAATATTATGTATATACCAATACCTATGTAACAACTACCTACTGAAATAAAAATGGTAATAAACAAATTTCCGTGAATAATATAAACTGAATTGCTTAAACCAATTTTGTTAGGACGATTCATCATCAACCAGCTATTTAAATTTACTTCATACTTTCGAAATAACATTTGATTATACTTCGACGATATAGTAAGATTTAAATACACAATTGTAAACAGTTTCCGAATATAAAATCTATTCCTAATCTAGACACATCCATGTATATAGAAATATAGGATAGGGGCCCCTTCCCCAAAATCCCGATTTTCGATTAACATTTAATTGAAAATATTATGCATCGTTTTCAGGGACGTAATTTGGGGGGGGGGGCATAGGGGGTACTCGCCCCCCTAAATTAAGGAATATTGTGAATTTAGAAAATATTATGAATTTAATGATTAATGGGATACTATGGATCTATGAATACTACGTTTATTTCTTGTGTATGTTACTTTTGGGTAACTAATAAAATAATCGCTGCAATGTGCTTTGAAAAAAAAAATATTATTTCAAAGCATATTTTGGTTTTTAAGTGGTATGCTTTGGGTAAAATTTGTCCATCCTATGAAGCGAATCGTTAGAAAGGTCCCCTTTACTTTATTTTGTCTCAAAAACAGATGTGTAACGTTTATTTTTCCGAAAGTTCGTATATTTTTTGTTTTCAAGAAATGTTTTAAATTAATATTTTACTGAATCGGTTCGATCACAAATGATTTTATTTCTTTTATTTTTATTTTATTTGCAGACGTCCATTATCTCACAAAACAACGAATGAGATGGATTTAAACTTCTTGTGTAACGAATTCGGTCCAAAACAAGTTTTAGTTATTTAATAAAATTGCTTTCTGACCAAAACCTCATCAAATTTAGTACATAAAGAATAAAAATATAAATTTTCAGCTTGATACGTTCAGGGGTGTGGTAAAAATTTTTTTTACTTTTTTAAGAGGAAAAAATCCCACTTTTGGTTAATTAAATTTAATGATTTTTTTTATTATATTTTCATCACTTGATACAAGGAATTATACATAAAATCGTGAAGAACAGACATATTTAAAGGGTCGATTAAAATAGTGGAAGAAAAATCCGGTAAACTGCTAACAGGAGTAAACTGTCACTTTCGGTTAACGGGTGTTCACGAAATTTTACACACACTCAGACAGAGCCACACACATTTTTCTATATTATGTAAACGTGATCAGTGATCGATTCTGAGTTCGAATTTTCGCATGATCACAAAACTTTATCTATTGTTATTACTAGTCACCGGAGCCTGAGGGGGCCGTGTATTGTTCAAAGGTTGTAAATGCATTGTTAAAGGTTTGACGAACAATGGATAGCACTGTGACTATCCTACCTCTAGTTATTACGTACATATGAACATAGATAAAGTGAAAAGACAGTCGGTAGAAATTAAGTTAATTGATAGTTTTTTAATGACTCAGTTTGATGGTCGATTTTTGTTGACCATGTGAAGATTTTTGGAAAAAAATTTTCGCCTGCGGCGCTTTTTTCGCTTTTTACATAATATTTTTTCAAATATAAGCTTATTTTTTCCATATTTTATAACTCAATAAGGTGTATTCAAAGAATATTTTCCATTTTTATTCCGATATAAAAAGATTTTTTGAAAAAAAATTAAATTTGACCAATCTTTGCCAGCCCAAGAAAAAGCTGAAATGACGTCCCTGATTCTTTTATGATGCATTCTATTTACCTAGGACAAGGGTTAAAACGAAATATACAATGTAATTTATGGATCTATTTTGCTTTTGCCATTTTTCTTTTACCTAAATTTGTTTATTCCCATTTTTGAAAAAAAAAAATTTTTTCCCTTGATTTTTAGCGTGATGGAAAGAAGAAAATTTAGTTATATGGGGGGGGGGGGGACAAATTTTTTTAACCCTGGGGGGCCCCCTTTGACTCCTGGCATGCACTGATTTCAGTCCCAGTCCGCCACTGCATACTATAACACATAGAATAAGCATAACATAACATGTACGACCAACTTTTTCCAGCTATCTCGCAATCTCTTAGTATGCAACAACATGGTTTTCAGAAAGGACGCTCAGTTACAACAAATTTACTACTATTTAATGATTTCGTTACTAATGCCATGAACGATCGGTCTCAGGTTGATACTATATATACAGATTATAGTAAGGCATTTGACAAGATTGATCACGATATTCTCCTTGAAAAACTCTTACAGATCGGTATTCATGGTGATCTCTATAGATGGTTCACCTCATACATTACGCGTCGATCACAGGCTGTCTCATTAAATGGATTTATATCGAAATGGATGAATATTCCTTCTGGTGTTCCACAAGGCTCCCTCTTGGGACCTCTATTATTCAATATTTTCATCTTCGATATTGAAAAATGTTTTCAGAATTCAAATGTACTATTATTTGCTGATGATATGAAGATTTTCAAGAGAATAGACAACCGAAATGATGCTTTGGCCCTACAAGATGATTTGTTCAGACTAGAGGCTTATTGCAGCATAAATAAGTTGGAAATTAATGTAGCAAAATGCTCCTGCATAACCTTCACCAGAAAACTATGTCCAGTTGACTTTCCTCATTCAATTAACGGACATAGACTCACAAGGGTATCGGAAATTAGGGATTTGGGAGTCTTTTTAAACTCTGATCTATCCTTTAGTAAACATATTGACAATGTTGTAGCTCGAGCGTCGAAGGCCCTCGGGTTCGTCATCCGGTCCTCCAAATGCTTTACTTCTATAAAATCATACAAAATACTATATTGTGCATACGTAAGAAGTATTGTTGAGTTTGCATCCCAAGTTTGGAACCCAGATTACTCTGGTGCAAGAGACAGATTGGAGCGCATTCAGAAGAGATTCCTGAGGTACGTCAGTAGCCGTTTTGGATTAACCTATACTTCCTATGAAGATGCTTGTAGGTGTCAGCATCTACTTCCTCTTGTCAAAAGAAGGGAGATAGCTGACATCTCAACAATTTTGAACATCCTTAACAGCTCGATTGACTGTCCTCAATTATTGAGCAGACTATCATTGCGTGTACCAAATAGAATGACTAGATGTAATGAGCTCCTTTACATACCTAATACTTTTTCTAATTATGGAAGAAGCTCATTCATCTGGCGTGCAAGCTCCACCGTCAACACACTAATCTTAACAATTTCTATGTTTGACTTATTTAATATTAATGCTATACAAGCTAGAGTAATTATTGCAAATTTGTTTTTCGATGATTAATTTTAATGAAAGTTTATGATTATGATTATGAATTTTTATTTTGATGTATTTATTTTGTCTTTTTGTTTTTTGTTATATATTATATTTTTTATATTATTTCATAATTTTTATCATATTATTATTCTTATTATTCTGATATTTTTATTATACTGTTATTTCTATTTTTTTTCTTTTTTTGTTTTCTTTAACTATCTTACTCTATTATCATTTTTGTTTCTTATTTTAAATGTTTGAGCTTTTCTTTTTTTACCTATATGTGAAAATTATTAATGGTTTACTTAACATAATTATATTTTTTTTACTATCAATCTAATAAACTGTAAACTGTAAATTTTCCAAATAAATAAAATAAAATAAAATAAAATAAAATAACACTTCATATAAGCAGTGGTGTAGAATATAAAATGTATATTTTACGTTTCCAATACTAAGAGAACATAAAAATATTTTAGCTTTTATTTGTTTTTATTTATGATAATAAAGAAATCTTGGTTTGTTAACCAAGTATTATAAATGAACGTATATTATGTAAAATAAAAGCTTGTAAAAAAAAGATGGATAGAGATTTTTTTAAAAGTAAAGGGTTGTCTCAATGAAACATATGTACATATACTTGTAATAAAAAAAAGTTTTTTAAAAATATACCTCTTCTATAATTTGTATATAAAACTATTATTTCGAATAAAAATACCAATAATTTTATTTTACTACCGCCATCTGTGTTTAAAATTAAAAACTGGATAGACGTCAGTTACTTTTCAGAAATTCAAATTTCAAACGCGTCTTACACGATATTTTTGCACCATCGTAATGGCGGAGGATCCATTTACTTATATTGATGACCAAAATGAGCAATATGGCAATGTATGAAAACGATCGGATAAGAGGCAAATTTTTTCCTGAATTGTAATCGTAAGTGAAACGTAAAGGAGGTACATATGTAAAAATATATAAACTGCGTTTTGGAACATGACAGTACATATGTACATATCCGGTCTCCGTGACGAATCAGAATGTTAAATTACAGAAAACGCAAATATCGGAAGGCAAAGATTGAAAATCGAAAGATCTTAAGTCGAAAGATAAAAAAGGGTGCATGGTCAACGGTACATACTCACTTAATTTGCGCGAGCAGGGTACAACAGGAACAAGAGGAACAGGCTTTTCCTCCCGTATTAATGTGCGCGCGCAGAATCGATCTTTGCCTTCCGATATTTGCGTTTTCTGTAATTTAACATTCTGGCTCGTCACGAAGACCCGTACATATCTAATATATAATTTCGAAAAAGACTTTGTATGTATATATGTAAGTACCTTTGGTTGGGAACTTCGTAAACAAAACAAAGTTTATATGACGACAATTCAATTGGTTGAATATTATATTTCTTTCGATTCAAATAAATTTAATAAAAAAACAAACGAATATTTACTATTAGATTCGCCGTGTTTAAGCTGTTTATATTACAAATACTGAGCGAAGCCGGGTAAAACAACTAGTGTTAAATAAATTGCAAAATCGGTTAATTATTATGTCATGTAGTGAAATGCAATTAGTAAAATACATTCAACAACACAACATTATATACAATATACAATAGGTACATACAATTAAATTGAATTATATTAATACTCGCAGTTCATTGCAACGACTCAACACACAACATGTTATCTAATGCGAGGATCAATCAAAAATGCTGATCCCATTCATCTATAAACCAACTAATGAATCACAAAATCTGTTTTAAACCGTCTCGAATACCGGCGAGAACTGGATTCCAACTCCCAGACCAGATGACGTACCGGTCGTTATCTCGTCGAGGGGGTTTTTTTCGGGAGGGTCGTTAATCCCCCCATACCTCCCCCTGATTCCAGTCCTTCTGCCGCCCTTTTAACGCGAAGGTGTTAGCATGCAAATGTCCACATTGAGATACGTGGGGTGGAGAGAGGGTTACCGGATGCATTACGTAGACACGTTCGTGTTCAATTCAGCGTCGCCTATGAACAGCTCCTCATATACCTACACAAGGATTGTAAATAGGTTTTTGAGCTCTTTTTCCTATTATGCTGTAGATTAAAATTAGAATAATATAATACTATGATAACTAACCAAATTAAATTAAATTGTAAAATAGAAAATGATCAGTAGATCAGTAGCTATTAAAATAGATATAAGATATATTGTGAACATAATTTAGTAATAATAAAAAGCATTTAAAAATCAAAAATAATACATCTATATATAGTAACTTGAAAAAACTGCATGCCATAAATAATATTCCGTTAGTTACAGACATTACTAACAAACTAACCAGTGAATTCTATGACAGAATCACTAATAACCATACTAACACACTTGTGTTAGTATGGTTATTAGTGATATACAACAATTCGACAATTCGATTCTCCTTACATACATTCAAAGTCTCTTTTGAAATGCCTCGAATACTAACCCTTCGAAGCTCCAAATAATACAAAATAAATCCCTAAAAATAATTTATAATACACCCATATATACTAACTCGAAACAACCGCATGCCATATACATATAATATTCCGTTAGTTTCAGACATTACTAACAAACTAACCAGTAGTTTCTATGACAGAATCACTAATAACCATACTAACACACTTGTGAAGAGTCTCGGTGATTACAACAAAATGTCTATACCCTTCTGGTATAAACACAGTTTACCTAAACACAATCTGCTTTAGATCATCGTCTTACACCTAGAGTCTTGAATTAGTATTATGTATTGGATGTATTATGAACATTTATAAAATTGTAAATAGGTTTTTGAGCTATTTTTTCTATTATGCTGTACATTAACATTAGAATAATATAATATTATGATTACTAACAAAATTAAATTAAAATTGTAAAATAGAAAATTATCAGTAGATCAGTAGCTATTAAAATATATATAATTTGTATTGTGAATAAAATTTAGTAGTAATAAAAAGCATTTAAAAATCAAAATCAAAAAGTCCAAAGCTTACATTTATCGTGCGCGTCTTCGCTCACGACCTCAGGAAAATATGTTCGATCAATGTGTTTTGCCAGTGTTGATCTTAGAATCTTGGGCATCGAACGCCAAAATTCAGCATAAAGTCCGATGAATTAAAAGAAGTACGCTCGGTATAATGGTAAGAAATAAGAAATGGAATATGTGGGTAAGAAGTATGCAGGGCTGTGGAATCGGAGTCGGAGTCACGAGTTGTAGCATTTCAAGCGGAGTCCGAGACGTAAATCAACCGACACCGACTCCTTTTTATTTTTATTTTCTTTAATTGATAGTATTACGGTATGTGTCAACTAGTCTCCAATTTTATTGAAGTTAATCCACTAATAAATTGGAATTAATAACGTCATGAATTTAAATTACAATATAAATAAAATCGTTGATTGTGAGCATTTTATGTTGTACCCAAAACCGATTGTTTCCTCCGTTTTGTGCTTTTTTTTATTAAATTATTGTTTGTGTATGAAACTCATACATACATACACTCTGCATCTACTTATTTTTTATTTATGTATACCAATTTCATTGCCAAAAATTCAATAAATTGGGGTCAATTTTTAGTGATTTTTTAAATTCATTATATCTAATATATAATTTAGAAAGAGACTTTGTACGTATGTAAGGTTTGTTAGGAGCATCGAAAACAAATCAAAGTTTCTATGAAGACGATTCGATATGGTTAATTTTTTTTTTCAATTCACATAAATTTAATAAAAAAAAACAAATGAATATTAGTTTCGCCACGTTTAAGATGTTTATATTACAAATACTGAGCGAAGCCGGGGAAAACAACTAGTTTTGTATATTTCGAAGATTGCTATTATTTTTATTACTAACAATTTTATACGTTGGCAAGAAAAGTCGATCTTACTAAAATCGTTCAAGTTAGAGTCGGAGTTATAGTCAAATCATAAAATAAAGTCGAAGTATGAGTTGGAATCAGAAAATTTTGAAGCGACTCTACAACCCTGGAAGTATGAGAAAGGTAGTTGATATAATGGAAAGACCTAGGAAATTAAAGTGGCAGTGGTCGAGTCATGTAACTAGAAGAATGAACGAAAGGTGGGAAAAAAATAACATAAAGAGTGGAAAAAAGAAAAAGTTATAGGCGTTTAAACAATTGAAATCTGACATGGCGAAAAGTGAGAATAGTCTAAAAAAACGCATGATAAAAGTCAGGCACTTTTTCGTGGGAGCGTTTTCAAACGCGTCTTACACGATATTTTTGCACCATCCTAATGGCAGAGAATCCATTTACTTATATTGATGACCAAAATGAGCAATGTGGAAAAGTATGAAAACGATCGGATAAGAGGTTTGTAAAAATAAATGCTGGGATGGTACCCAAGAGAATTTAAAAGATTCAAAGTGAGGCCACGAGGAATATGAGTGGATGAAATAAGAAAAATGTATTGGATGAGATGAGAGTTGCGCAAAACAGAGAATAATGGAAGCTTGCTGGAGAGGCCTTCATCCAGCAGTGGAAGTTTAATGGCTGTAAAGTGTAAATAATGATGATCTTCACTCACATAAACGCGCCATGTCAAAGATTTGCCATATATACATACATACATATAGTGCAGTTATCATCGTCTTGTGTCTAGTTGTTTCCATTTGCTCCTAGAGCAAAAATAATGAATGGATTGGATGGAATTGATTTTTTGTGGTACCAAACTGTGACAGTAAAGGGTCGTTATAATTTCATAATCGTCAAAATTTGCAATCATCAAGATCAAATATGTATGTAAATGTTTCGATGTCGATTCAAACCCACTGGTAAACAATAGCTTAACTAGCAGGGTGCACTTTGGCTAATAGTGTATTATTTCGCACGAAAATAATACAATCCAGATACAGTAACTCAACCGGATGCTATGATTGAATTTGATTGATTCTCTTTTGGTCGTTAAAAGTTTGCACGAAAGTTTTCGGTCACGTCTTTGCGAAAACTCTTGGAAGTTTTCCGCTGAAGATTTTCCGCCGAAGATTTTCCACGCTCTCGAGCACTTTCCGTCGGCTATGAATATAGTCTTTCCAAAAAAAAAAGAAAATGTATGAAATTGTATTACGCTTACGTGAGACACTCTTAGGAATTGCTATGCGCGTTTGATATGCCGATGGTGGGAATTCTAACATGGAAAAAATTACGCTCATAAAGCCTTTTTAATTTGCAGTCGATGGATGTACGAAATTCTTAACCTTTTATAGGAAATATAAAAGGGCAAGGCGTTATATTATACCATGTTTTTATCTTCACAAGGTCTAGAGCGAAATAGAATGTTGTCTCGTTTGCTTTCACATTTCACATGACACGTGTCATAAAAATCTTAATCATGGCTATCCAGTGAATATATCTACATGGTTTTTAATTACATATTTAAGATTATATAAAAAAGGTTCATAAGGAAATTATGTAATCGTTAGATTTGTTGTTGTTTGCATATTGCGTCATAATGTTTTAAATGTCTTTCAATTTTCTATGGAAAGAATAAGTTGATACGAAAAATAAAAGTAAAAAATATCACTTTTCAAAACCCATCTACGTACATTATACAATACTACAAATATAAAATACGACATTTTCACTAATTGAAAAACGATCTTTCTTCGAAAAAAATTATTTTCGAAGGACATTTCGGTGTCGAAATTCACAAAATCGTCACAAACACGACAAATCGAATTTTCGCAGGAGTTTAAACTGGCTTCTTCTCAGAAAGAAATGCGAACGATGTAAAAAATATGATTGAAGTACATACATACATATATTGAATTTCTCGAAAACCAATACTGTTGAGTTATCGAAACTCTCGCCTCAAACTTGAATGTATAATAATGTCTTGAATAAATGTGATATTCTTGAGAAGCATTGCACAACCGATAGGAGTAAAAATCGGAATAACATTTTCACACCAGGCGTTTCTCGGATATATTTTAACTTTATTTATTTTATGTACAAAGAGTTACTACATTCATTTACAAGCACCAAAGTCTAGTGATATATGTATGTATGTACCTATATTTTCATTTTACAAATTATTTTATAATACATATTTTGAAATGAATTAATTGATTTTACTGAAATTTTATTATGAAAATGTGCATTAGGGCTACCGAGACATATCCTAGTACACAGATCTGTATCCCTATGTCCCGCTTAACGGGTCAGTTGTCCCGGTATTACATATACATATAATATGTATGTAGTTACATATTTAGTCAGTCAAAAAATTATACTAAAAAAAAACAAGTAAATGTGCAAATGAAAGATAAAAGAGTTCTAGAACAATAGTGAATTTAATGACAACTATTACTTAATCGTATACACACAGCCGTGCAAAGGGACTTACAGTCCCGGGCTTCAAAATCTAGGGGCGCCAAAATTATTATCACAAATTGCAGTTTTTAATGCAAATTTTAAATAATGCGATAAATTCCCTAAGCTTTACTTATAAAAAATTGACCATTTAAAAGTTCTTTTATTTATTTATAAAATTTTATTTATAAATAAAATTATTAGTATTTAGAACTTTTCAGTAACCGCCGCATGAGTTGAAATATCATTCAGTAAACTTTAAATAATCAACAGTTATTTAAGATCTTCAATGTCTCAGGATTTCAATTTTACTATAATATTTATCATTCAATTCCCAAATATGGTAACCATCTCAACAAATATGGTAACCCTACTATACATACATGCATTAGCATGTTTATGTAAATATGTTACTAAACATTTATTATTTGTATTTCTATAAAAAAAAACTCGGATGTGCCCAACCCATGACTTTATCTATGTACATGAGGAATATAAGAAAGTATTTTCACAGCATTTTCGATACAAATTGAGCGCAAATTTAGGGAAACTTACACAAGACAAAAGTTCTACTTACAGCTGTTGGATTTTGTTCGAATTTTTTTTATTACTTAAAATCACTATAGATTCATTAAATATCAAGAAAATAAAATCACTTCGGCGCGCCGGGGTCGAAGGCCTGGGGGGCGCTGGAGGCGAAGGCCCGAGGGGCGCCAGGGGCGAAGGCCCGGGGGGATTTCGGGGGCGAAAGCCGAATCGGGGGCGAAGGCCGAATCGGGGGCAAATCCGTGACGTTAAATTTAATAAAACAAAAACAAATGCATATTCAAATAAATTTGAATAAAACAAAACTATTCAAATAAATTGTTTACTATGAGATTGGCCATTTTTAAGCGATTTATATTACAAATACCGAGCAAAGCCGGCTGAAACCACTAGTATTTAATTAATCTGGTGTTGTTGGGTTTTTTGACAGAGTGTTAGAATTTAATTGTTTGTTAATTGCTTTATCAAGTTTTTCTTGCAAGGACTGTTCAACTTCTAGTTCGACTTCCTCTATGTCGTCGCCTATTACATGTGTTTCTGTACCTGGCTCAGAAGTATCTGATGATTTGGACATGATCTTTGTTTTGGATGATTTGGAATAATCTGATGATTTGGACATGCTAACAACCAGGTTTATTATTGACGATTTATTTAAGCGCTCAAAATTTAACAATGGGTTTTTATTCATATGGTCCTGATGAGTCCGACTTTTGTTTAAGCAAGTGAATCCTTCAGTTGAATTGCTAAATCACTATTTCCTAAAATGTTCATCATAAAATTTGTAGCCGTGTCAGCTAAGAGAAGTGTTGCATCACGATGAGAAAATGATTCAACCGCTATCTTTACAGGTTCTAGCGTTTTCAGCAAATCTTGAACCACTTCAAATTCTTTCTATTCAAATGAAACGAGTGAATCCACATCAATCAATGACTTTAAAATACAGTTTTTAACTGCTGCAGCATGAAAAACATGCTGTTCAATCGAGTTTTGACGTCAATTTTTAATTGAATTTCTTTTCCCGTTATTGAATTGTAATCCCGGTATTGAATACTTGTTTCAGCACCGGGATTCGCGGTACCAGAAAACGCCGGGATTCCGGGATTGGATGCCCAAATCGTCTCCTATTAGAGTTTGCTAAATTTTCTGATTTTAATTAAAACGGTTCCTGTAAAATTGGCATCTCCTTTCCTATCTCTCTTGCAAATTTTAAGTTATTCAGCGTTTTGAGGTTCACCGATTTATATCATTATTTTTATTTTTATTACATTTTTATACCAGGAAGGCCTTATATGTAAACCCCAATGCGCCTTCCTGGCCAATTACAAACAATGCAGCATTTTAAATACACAAGTTGCTGAATTACGAGACACTGAAAAACTCGCAAATTAACAAGACATCTATGAATTGTACATACATTTTATTATACATTAATCATACTCAAATAGTGGTGACATAGTAGGTATGAAGGTTTTTAGACAATTTTCATCGGGAACCGTTTCAACAATGAAATCGGAGAAATTGGCAAACTCTGATAGGAAACGATCGACCTGGAGTCACAAATATCCAGGTCTGACCAGCAGCACTATAGATATACTCAAAAAAAATCTTTTCAATCGAGGTCAGCTCATGGGATCGAACCCGGAGCGTCTCGGTGTTAGGCAGAAGCTTAACGACCGAGCTATGCTGCTGGCTAATAAAATTGTTGAAAACGATTCTCCTTGGATGTCTCTGTGGATAATTTTTGTATGAACTCGCATTGTATAAATGCTTGGAATGCTACTTTGCAATGATTGACCATAGATGTCGTATATAATGTAAAAATATATAATAATAATGGCAACAAATTATTTGGTTAGTATATAATTCCAAAAGTGGTCAGTAAAAATATTAAAAATTAATCAGTAATTAATTATAAACTTGATCAGTAACTAATTATAAACTTGACTTCATTTTATTATCTGATCATTTTGGTTTAATAACCGATTATTAATTTTAATAACTGATGATTTAGTTTAATAACTGAGTATATGACGACTGATCATTTATGTAGAATCCTCACTGATAATTTAGAAAAATTTTCTGACAATTTAGTTATTTTTGTTGATCGAAAGTTGAATAAATAGCTGAATAATTAAACACACGCCAATAATAATTATGAATTTATATATAATTTGGTGGTTTTTGATCTGTATTAGTACACTTGTTGCTATGGAGCAATATGTAAGGACGAGTGTACATGTTCGATTGAATAAAAAAAATAAAAAATAAACATATGTACTAATCAAGCAAAGTTACAGACCAAATACATATATGTCAATTTTAGCCTTCAAAACTTCGTCTTCAGCTTTCTACATATGTATATGCTTGTACCTATGTAAATATTTGCACATTTAATCGATATGACTGTGTCTTAATGTAGCTCCAATATGAATATACGTCAGCCTTAAATATTATATAATGACAATTTTAATAAGAAAATGTCAAATTTTTGTTCGGAAAAAATATATCAAAACATATGAAGTTCGTTTGTGCAAAATTAAAAAGGGCACATCTGTGTGTTACCTATAAAATACATGCATATGTACATATGTAGGGGTTGTTGGTTAAATCTGGATGAAAATTATGCCACAGGGGTTGTTATCTACGTTGAATGTGTCTGTCGACATGTGTGATTGTAGTAAAAAAGCAATTGCTATGGAAATGAAAACGATAATATGAGGCTGACGATCACCCCATACATATGTATGTATGTATAGGTACATATGTATGTACATAAATATACAATAATTTTTCCTACAAGTTGTTCAAACTCGAGCATAGATTTTTTAAAACCAAACATATGTATAATCACTGTGTAATATTTCGATTACTGTATTGACGTATTGGCAAAGTGAATGGACTATCGTTTGAGTCGTCTACTTAGTTATTCAGACCAGTATTGAGTTCGTATACGAGTATAATTCTCACATTTAATTTAACTTAGCCATAGTGATGCCCTAAAGTAGGTCTGCAAAGTCGCTATGGCAAAATTGTAATAAATAAATATATGATTTCAATTAAATAATATAATAAGGTAAAAATAATGAAAATTCAACAGTCATTTAATGCTTTTTTCAGATGTGAATGAACCGTTATATTAACAAAAAAAAAGAAACAAAATAACTCTAGATATTCTGTGGGATATACAAATACATACATACATATGAGTTGTTATATTTGAATGTGGCGAAAGTTCAATTTTCAGTTCCAAAAACAATATTTCTGTTTGACTTAATTCACAAATTGTTATCACTACTATTCGATATGTCCAGAATCTCGTAAAAGCAGAATTAAGTTATTAAAAACCACCAATATATTTAATATTGCAAAACATTATATTTAATGTTTTGCGAAATATGTATTTCTCGAAATGAAGAAAAGTGGACTTACGCCACTTATAAATATATTTATAACGGCTCATATATTGGATTCATCAAAATGTTTATTCTATAAAATTATAAATCATGGTAAAGCAGAATAAACGTATTACAGGCCACCTGAATTTTTAAATATTGTTAAACGTAAAACGGTTTGGGGAATATTTCTCTTATAACAACTCATATGCATACATATGTACATATGATCTATCGAAAGTGTGTTTGTATGAATGAATATTATCTGACGTCAATTACGTCAACATGACATTTTAGCCTGCTCACACTTTATAAGATTAGTACATTGTTTGTGTTTATAATAAACATAGACCACTTTTGTTTTTTATTATTTTTGGCACATTTTACCACTTTTGCAATATTTTTCACACAAGCTCGATGACAAGGAGCGCTGTCGTGCATAAAAATGCTGTCAGAATCAAGGATACCACCCGGCTTTATGTGAGGCACCAGATATATCTTTCGCACATTTAAATATTGGTCCCCATTCATGAACCCATTAACGAAATAAATGGGCTCTGGACCTTTTTTCGTTTATGACGGCTCAAACCATTGTCTAGGGTGAATTTTTAATTGTGCTATCGATACATGAGGGTAGGTAGGGTAGGTAGGTAGTTCTCGGGGGCTGTGACGAACAAACAGATGTCTTTGTGTCATGAACAGAAATCGGCGCGGAAATGCGCCAGCACAGAAAAAAATGGGATCCTTTTGTCAATATAAATTGACAAAAGGATCCCAGATCCCTGGTCATGAACTGAAGGATACATTCATCACTGAAAGATTGCTTTGAGGATACATTTGATGCATTTCTTGCATAATGCAAAAAAGGGGTCTGATTTTTTTTTGTATGGTTACGAGAAGTTACGCAATAAATTAAGGAGTAATGGGTGCGTATAAAAAAAAGCATTCAGTCGATAAGGGTGCTCTTAAATAGAAAAAAAAATGTGAAAGTTGGTAAATAAAAAACGATGTCAATGATTATGAACTCTGGAAGTTATAATAGTTTTCTGAGTTTGTCATTATTCTTTGTTAAATCAATGATTGAAACCCCAATCATTGAAATCATTTTGATTGAAATTTTAATCCCACACATTTGTACATTTGTTGTTGAAATATTGATTAAATTGCCTTTTTATTTTAATAATTTTATTATTTGTTTATATACACTTATTTTACTTGAGTTTTTTTTAATATAGTTTTTTTACTAAAGTTTTTTATATACATTTATTTTTTTTTACTTGAGTTTTTTATATATCTTAATATTATATACATAAGAGGTAAGTAATTAAAAAACCTTTTTTTACCAAGGGTTTTTTTATTTTCTACTTTTTAGTGTTACAGTAATTACTATAATACTGAATTATAATTATTTACAAATGAATTTAATTATTATTTATAATTATTTGCATTGTTGAGTAATATCGCATTTAAATGACTTTAAAGGCACTTTAAAATCTCAATATGTAGTATTTCTATAAAGCATAGTCATCAAGTCCAGTTGCAAAGATGTTTGAATCTTAAAATTTTATATATGCATCTACGGAACGAGAGTTATGTATACTCATTTATGTATTATGTATACTCATTTATGCCGGATGGAATTATGTATACTCATTTATGCCGGGAATCTTACAGCTTAGAATAGCTTATTAATACTAAGATTGCTTTAATGATAAAATTGAAGTTGTAATCATATTAACAATGAAATTGTAATGTAATCCATACAGTTAAGAATAGTTTATCAATGTATGATTGTCCATAAATGAGTTTATGTATTTACAGAAATGAACTTTTCAATCATCAGATAAATTAAATCAGCTGATAACTAATAATGATTTGCTTTAAGAATAGTTTATCAATGTATGATTGTCCATAAATGAGTTTATGTATTTACAGAAATGAACTTTTCAATCATCAGATAAATTAAATCAGCTGATAACTAAAAATAATTGTATGTGATGTATGTATGTAAGCTTATTGTAAAAAACTAAATGTATGTAAGCTTATTGTAAATCATATTAACAATTAGATACAATATAACTTCTTATTGAATACTTATCTCGCAGATAAAACTCCGTGAAGAGATATATTTTGAGCTTTGAAATGTCAGATTTGACATATTTGGCCATAAAACAATATATATCGTGTATTACATTACATGAAGCTAGACGCCAAATTTGAAATTTATATATAAATATGAGAGCTAAAACTATAAATATTTAAATATTAGAGATAACGAGAACCTATAGAGCATATTTTATAAAATATAGAGTGAATTATAGGCGTTTAAACAATTAAAATCTGTAATGGGCATATCAAGGCGAAAAGGTTAGAAGACAGTATAACGCGGTTGACGTCGGCGTTGTAGACGTCAGGCAACTCGATGAGTTCGAAATTTGAAACCTGTTGCATACGATATTTTATCTCCAACGTAATGGCAGACGATACATTAACGTATATTGATGACCAAAATGAGCAATATGGCAAAGTATGAAAACGATCGGATAAGAGATAAGAGATATAAAAAATGACCACTAACACGAAAGCCATGTGAAACGTAAAGGAGGAAAGTAAAAATAATAAATTCCATGTTTCTAACTTTGTTTTTTATTTGTAGTATCGTTATGTTTACTAATTTTTAATACCATTCCAGCTTCTAAATTAACATCCCTTTTCCATTTGCTTCCTTTCCCGGTAAGGTGTTCGGCTTCCACCTTCTCGTGGTACTTACCGAACAGTACTTTAAGAGCACTGATAAAGAAGGGCCTTCCGGCATGTAGCGTTTTCGACCTTAGAGTCATTTAAGTTAAGATGAAATTACATAATTATGTAAAAATGCATGTATTGTAAAAATTGTACAAAAAAATTTGCAAAAAAAATTGTGCAAAATCGAGCGTACCGGCACCACAAAATTTAGCACTACCCCATATATATATATATATATATATATATATATATATATATATATATATATATATATATATATATATATATATATATATATATATATATATATATATATGGGGTAGTGCTAAATTTTGTGGTGCCGGTACGCTCTATATATATATATATATATATATATATATATATATATATATATATATATATATATATATATATATATATATATATATATATATATATATATATATATATATATATATATATATATATATATATATATATATATATATATATATATATATATATATATATATATATATATATATATATATATATATATATATATATATATATATATATATATATATATATATAATATATATATATATATATATATATATATATATAAATAATATATATATATATATATATATATATATATATATATATATATATATATATATATATATATATATATATATATATATATATATATATATATATATATATATATATATATATATATATATATATATATATATATATATATATATATATATATATATATATATATATATATATATATATATATATATATATATATATATATATATATAACTATAAATAAATCTTCAATATGTCAAAGCACACAGATATACATACATATGTATCATCTTTATCCATGGGCATTCAGTTCTTATTCAAGTATTATGCAAATTGTTTCTGAGATTGAAATGTGGAAGACTTGCGATCTCATTCTTTTGAGCGTTTTTCTACTTACATATGTACATACATAAGTACCTAGTATATAATATGTAAGCTCGCGTCAAGGTTTTGCTTTTAAATTAAACTCAATTCGAAACTTCGTTGTACAACATATGTATGTATGTAGCAACGTTATACCTTCACTTTTTGATATATATTGTATATGACGTAATATAACATTGGAGAGAGCTTTTTTATTATTATTATTATGACACTGAAAGTTGCGGTCGAGTAACGTTCTCGTATTAAAGCTTTCATAATGGACACGCGAGTGCACGCCAGAGACTGACGTTTCTTGATATCTCTCCACGTAAATGGAGTTAAACTACACGATGTGAAGGAGGAGAATAAAATAACAAAAGAAGAAGAGGCGGAAGGAAGTACACTCTAGTTGTTTATTGTGAGAAATGGAAACTGTTCTCAATCGTGACAGTGATAGACTTTATCTGCTTCGGCGAGAGCTGCGAAAGCTCGACTATTAATAAAAACTGTCACTGAAGTGTGGTAGTAAAATTGAATAAAAAGTATATCTATTCTGCGAGTAATGTATTAAACGTGTCACACTTTGTCATGTATAAATCTACCTGGGATTTACAGGTCCGGTTGGCATGGATCTGAATTTCTATTGGGTGCGTCAATTTTGACTTTAAATTTTAACATTTTTCATTTACATATTTGGAATTGATAAACGTCTTGCCTGAATAAATAATTGCAGACGAACGGTTTGAATTAAAAATTATGATTTATTAATATTGTTGCGTAGGGTGGGTGGAGGATCCAAATGATCCAAATGAAAAGGCCAAAGTCGCTTCACAGCATTTATTGGTGATTAAGGAGATATACGCACAGCTAGTGCTCCGTCCAGAATGCCTTGATATCGCCTAAGTACCCGTTTATAAAGGACAGGTCGCTCCCTGCATCTTCGACGTTCGGTTACTTCCCTATTTTTTAGGCATGTACCCGGATATGCATTCCCACGGCACTTAGTCTCACGCTTTCGCTTTTAGATCTTAGAAGGGACCGGGTGCCGTTATTAAGCCAATTTGGTGGTCATTGTTTAGCCTACTTGCACTTAGCCTGGAGATAATCCTCGAAAACCAATTATAACGGCGGCTCCTTTTAGAATATGCTACAATATATTCAGTACAAGAGCTGATTATGGATAAATTTAAATTCTAACAGTGATGAATCAAAAATATGGAATCAAAAATTTGTAGAATCAAAATATTTGTAAAAATCTGTGGAATCAAAAATATGTGGGTTTTACATTTAAATTATTTATAAGAAATCCATTTGTTTAATTTATAGTTTAATTTTAATAAGTTTTAGTATATTAAGATTATTGTTGGGAGTTTTAGTGTTAACTCTGATACACAAGATACAATTAAATATTTTTAAAACAATGAATGTGTTGAAGACACATGTCGTACAATTTCGGTTAGTCAGTGCAATTTTTCAACAAAAACACTATAAAAATGAACTTTTTTACTATACTAGTAAAAACACTATCCTATGTGCTTTCAAAGCTGGTCTGTAGATAAATGTAATCTTGCTGTTCGAACTCTCTCCTACAGTACAATGAATAACTACTACTAGCCCAGACTTTTTCTCCCATCCGAGAACCCCTTTTTTCTCCCAATCATTTAAAATCCAGCAGCATAGCTAGGTCGTTAAGCTTCTGCTTAGCGTCGTGAGGTGCCGGGTTCGATCCCAGGACCGGGCCTCGAGTGAAAATGAATTTTTCAGAGTATGCTGCTGGTCAGACCTGGATTTGTGACTCCAGGTTGATCGTTTCCTATCAGAGTTCGCTATTTTCTCTGATTTCATTGTTGAAACGGTTCCCGGTAAAAATTGGCTAAAAATCCTTCCTATATACAATATGTCACCAATAATTTGTGTTTGATTAATGTGCAATAAATAAGTTTGTGTACAATTTGATAGATGTCTCATTGATTAACGAGTTTTTCAGTGTCTCGTAATTCAGTGACTTATATAATGAATAAAAAAAATGCTGCAATATTTGTAATTGCCCAGGAAGGCGCATTGGGGTTTCCTGTAAGGCCTTCCTGGTATGTGTGTGTTGGAAAAAAAATAGTCAAAATTTACTACAACCAAGCTTTTCTACAAAAATTAAAGGTTTAAATTTTATTCAGGATGAAATTTACAAATTTAAATATACATATATATGTTTATACATATGCCAAGATGTATATTTCCATACCCAAAAGTCCCCTCTCTATTGGTCGGATTCAAAGTTGTGTCTGAAATTTCAAGAGTTTTCCTGTAAGCGATGCTGTAAGCTTTGAGATGACGAACACGTGTATGATGTACATATGTACGTGCTTCATTACAAACTATTGGCCACAACACTCACACACAATCGTAAACATTAATTCAATTCAGACAGTCAAATCCAAGTTGCTTTAAATAAGCAAGGCTTTCAATACAACTACTGCTACCACGATGTCGATTTTGAAGAGTATTTTCTCGAGGGGGGAGGTAAAATTTTATAAAATTAAGAAGGACTAGCTAAGGAGGACTAATCTGATTGATTCGACACAGGTAAGTAAGTGTTCAAGGATTTCCGTGGAAATTTGTCTAATACGACAAAGGTGAAAATTCTATAGGGAGGACAATGACAAAACGAAAGGATTACGAAGGCAGTATCCCTAAGGATCTCCGCTCGGGGAAACTTTGCCGCTTTTGTGCGTAGTGGATCTACAATTTGGGGAGGCATTGTTCGATTTGACTAAATCGCTGCGAACACAAATTAACAATGAACCCATTCATCATAATTTAGATAGGTAGATAGAGTGTGCTGATCAGGAAGACGAAAATGGCTTTCCTTCGTTACTTACCCCTAGGGAGTTTCCCGCTCAAAATATTTGTATATACATACATATACGTATATATGTATGTATGTATATGTATATATATATAAGCATAAAAGAGAGCCATTAGGTAAATTTAAAATCCGTGTATACAATTTTTTCAACGCCGCAACCTCCATTACTCTGTCGAAAATCGAGACCCCCTCCAGTGTTTGAGATAACGCTTTCCTTTGACCGGAAATGGGTCTATTAAATCAACACTTACTAACACCTGAGAGCTTGTGGCTATATTTTAAAAAAAAAAAAAAAAATATATATATATATATATATATATATATATATATATATATATATCAATTTATTTTATATAAGAAAGTAAAACAAAGCATGCTAAAGATCCACCATTAAGAGGGCTGTACACCCGAAACCCTAATTTTGTTACCGTTCCTTTCTTCGATATATATATTGAGTGTATGTATATATTGAGTGAATTCGACAATATATATCAATATATATATATATATATATATATATATATATTGAGTGAATGCGACAGTTGCGCTTCGACCAGATAAAACGTATTTTAAATTGACAAAATCGAGGTTTCGTATTCTACTATTTTCTCCTCCAAAACTGGACCAATTTTTAAAAAAAATTTCATCATCGGTATGAGAAAGATGCTTTCTGTGCATCTATCGGCGTATTTTTTTTTAAATCGACCGTTAAATAAGCACGCTGGACTCGTTTCGTGGGTGTAAAAAAGAGGCGATTTTATAGATGTTTGGCGGCTCCTAGCTCATATAAAAAATAATTAATCAAAAAAATAAAACGATAGATGCACCCCAATGGTGGATATCCATAGCATATTAAAAAATAATTTCTCTAGTGCCATAATTGAGGACGGGAGAAGTATAGTACGTTTGTATGGACAAGGCACTGCTGTCCAGCCCTCTTAAAGAGAAGAGATAGATTGCCATCCTGCCTCACCTCGTTTCAGTTCGACCACGAAAAATACCGATTCTCATGTGAGAGTAATGAACCCAATCTAAGGCAATTCAATTACCAAAGCATATTATTATTGTTTACAGATGACTGGAAGAAGCGTCAAATCTAATATATAAATTCGAAAGAGACTTTGTATGTATGTATGTTTTGGTTGAAACAAATGAATATTCAAATAAATTTAAATTCAATTACACTATTCAAATAAGTTAAATAAAATGTTTACTATTAGATTATGTTTAAGCGGTTTATATCATGTTTATAAAATTCATAAAATGTTTACTATTAGATACCATGTTTAAGCGGTTTATATCACAAATACCTAGCGAAGCCGGGTAAAGCCACTAGTATAGTATAAAGTAACCTGTCATTTTATTTTAAAAAATTGTTTGTATTTAACAAATATCACCTGCAAGGAATTCACAGAGCTTTTGATGTCCCGTGTCCCAGGAATTTTTATCTCGAATCCAGGGAAAAACATTTCAATCAAAACGTCCTTTAAATATTACCTATATAATAAATGTGAATGTATTACGTACGCCGCGGATTAAGCGAATAGAATCCCAGAGACTGTGTGACCGTTCAAGGGTTATCTGTAACGAATATCTGTTAACGGATTAACTAAGTGCATACCGTGCGACTGGTATAAGTGGTTTCAAGGATTAGCGACAGGCTAAGTGGAGATAAGCTAAACAATGATTGCACTTCTCATACCGTGGGAATACATATCTGAATACGTGACTATACAGTAGGTAAACAGATTAGACGTCCTGAGAGATCTACCCCTTATAAGGCGGTACGTAGGCGATATCATGTCATTCTGGACTTAGCACTGCCAGTGCGTGTATCTCCTTAATCATCAATAAATGCTGTGATACGACTGTTGGACTTTTACTTGGATCCTCCACCCACCCCTACGCAACAGTATTGTATATCCTACAATAACTATTATGAAGCAAAGGCAATATAGCAAAACTATTATTTCCTTTTTGTATTGGCGATTCCACATGGAAAAAATTCCTTTAGATTTTAATGAGGATGAAATGTGTGTTCAACGATGATCGAAGAAATAAATAAGGAGTTATCAAAAAGAAATCTACAAAATCTCTTCTTCTTGTTTCTCGATGGCTCAATGCTGAGCGTCATGGTCATTGGTGTAATCTTGGATTCGATTGACGATCCCGCCAGTTCCTCGTTTTGGTCAGACCATCTCTTGGGAGACTGTCCTCTCTCCAACGTCCCGATGACTACCAGCCTCTCCAGACTTTCTATTTGTCACTACCTGGCCATATGTCCAAAATATGAAAAAATCATTTTCCTCTCTGAGACTGTCAGCTCTTTGAGGATGGAGATGGTCCTGCGCTTGTGGTCTGTGGTATGCACAGCATCCGTCTCCAGCACGATATTTCGCATGCATCTACATTGTATGTAGAATATCCCTTTCTCTCTTTTTCAGTGTCCACGTCTCGACTCCATACAATGTAATGGGGAACACCAGGGACTACACCTGATGGATTTTTGTTCTTTTCTTATGATTAGTGTGGTTCTTCAATATTTTTACCAGACTGACGGTTGTCGCCATACTTACTCTTCTGCGAATTTCCCAGTGGCATCCTTCTTCCTTTGACATCAAGGTACCTAGGTAGATAAATTTTTCGACTTCCTCATAGCCTTTTAGAGCGTTGGGCTTTATCAGAGTCTCAAATCTGTCAACGCATAGGATTTTTTTTATCTCTAGACCCAGTTGTCTACTCATCTCTATTCTACGAAGTATGTACATGTGTAGTTCAGCCATTTCATCCTCATTGCTGGCCATTAACATCGTGTCGTCTGCGAAAATTATGTTAGAAATCTTTCTACAGCCTATTGTTATTCCACCGTACCATCCGTCAAGTATTCTCCTCATGAAGTATTTCCAATTTATATTTAAAATATCAGGAGACAGAACGCATCCCTGTGGGACGCCTTTTTAGACTCAATTTTTCCGAAAGAAACTCATCTATTCTTACTGTTGCCGTATAATGTATGTATATATATGTATATAAATTATGAAGAAGTGGTATCTACAAAATAACATAAATAATTATCTCGCAGATAAAACTCACTGAAGAGATATACAGTGAAATGTCAGATCTGACATATTTGGCCAAAAATCAATATATATCGTGTATTACATTACATGAAGCTAGACGCCAAATTTGAAATTTATATATACATATGAGAGTTAAAACTATAAATATTTAAATATTAGAGATAACGAGAACCTATAGAGCAAATTTTATAA
Source organism: Arctopsyche grandis (assembly GCF_051622035.1). Taxonomy (NCBI): domain Eukaryota; kingdom Metazoa; phylum Arthropoda; class Insecta; order Trichoptera; family Hydropsychidae; genus Arctopsyche; species Arctopsyche grandis. The sequence goes on along the minus strand of NC_135363.1, from coordinate 27,597,119 downwards.
AATATAGAGTGAGTTATAGGCGTTTAAACAATTAAAATCTGATATGGCCATATCAAGGCGAACAGGTTGGAAGACATGGGACGAACGCCGAACCACACGAACTAAATGTCACCCAACCCGATAATGTCGATATTAAATACGCGTTGTATACGATATTTTATCTCCAACGTAATGGCAGACGATACATTAACGTATATTGATGACCAAAATGAGCAATATGGCAAAGTATTAAAACGATCGGATTAGAGATAAGAGATATAAAAATTACCACTAACACGAAAACCATGTGAAATGCAAAGGACTTGAAAAATAAATTTAAATACATGTAGACGAAAAAAAGACATAATAAAAAACAGATAATTGAAAAAAAATGTTTTCGTCCCTTTTTACTATAAAACTTACTTCCACTAGAACTGAAAGAGTTTTTTTTCCATTGCTGGAAGTATTTGTGCCAAATCTAGAAATAGGCTTTCGGATTTTCATTTCAATATTTTAGTATTCTTAAGAAGCTATTTAAAATAAATTTACTTTTATAATTATATTTTTTCCACTTAATAAATATGTAAATTGTTTACTTTTTTGAATGTTTTGTTATTAAATAGATTTTATATTAAAAATGAAAAAAAAATTACACCTTATGTCCCAGGATCCCGAAAATTACAGAAACGATCCCGAGCTCCATCCTGTGTCCCAGGAATAAAAAAATCCGGGAAATCAGAGACCTTAGTACATCCATGTTTGCAATATTCTGAATAAACCATATTATTAAAATTTAAAAGTCGCGTTAGGAGAAGAGAAAAATTTACATAAATAATAATAATAATAATAATAACAACTTTATTACAGACAGAGGGGGAGAATAGTGCAATCCCCATCGTCCATATATAGTTAATATATAGATAATAGTATAAAAATAAATATATAAATAATGATAATAATAATAATAAGAAAAATAATTAATTAATTAATCAATTAATCAAAATTTTTGCCTCGTTTCAATTAGCTTGGCTGAAGGAAAAAAAAGTAGTCGGTTAAAATATTCTGACCAACAAAAGTACGTGAATCTACGTATATGGACCCAAAAGTTAAATGTAATGGGGTATAAAATGGCATAGGCCTGTGTGTGTTAACGGGATGAAAAATGGAAAAGTACACTCCAAAGTACCAAGCTGTCGTACGATATCTGTGTGTTGTCCTGTTTTTTGCCCGGAAAAGCTCCCCGCGGGCTGGAAAAGTGCGTCCGAGGAAAGTATAGGGCGCGTCATAAAATCGGGACCGTTTGCGGCGTCCGCGATTACGACCGTGTGCGTCGATGCGTTTTATAATTCGAATTTTATCGCATTTTCAACCTTTATTGGGACGAATCGAACGACCGGAATCGGAAAGGATCGCTTAATGTCGATCCCCCGGATAATTGATAACCGAGAGACTGTTATTATTGCCCAAGTTACGTCAAGTGCTCAATAATGGCCAATCAAATAGTTCCGATTCGCACAATGCAATACGATCCGGTTGGGTCTTAAGATGGGTTATCTATTCGATTTTACGCGGTTTTGAATCGTTTGATTATTTGCGTTTTAACGAGTTTCTACATTTCCGACGTTTCGTGTACATATGTTTGAATATTGTACATACGTATGAGCCGTTATATTTGAAAGTGGCCACTTTTCTTCATTTCGAGAAATATTTCGCAAAACATTTAATATAGGTATGATGTTTTACGGAATTATTATTTATTTATTTATTTATTCTAAACAGACCATTGTGGCATAACAGGAATTCCTAAAGCGCCACAATGGTCAAAAAATATAACACAAAAACAAAATAACAATTAAACATAAACATAAATACATCCATACATAAACATAAAAAATAGCATTTAATAATAACAGATAAAGTAAAAATATCAAATAAAATATAGCATGAGGAATGCCTTGCACCTACAGCCAGTTTCAATAAATATGTAAGAAACAACTACAAATACAAAACATCCCTGTAAGGCCCAAATGGAAGAGAGTTAATCAAAATTTCACTCATAAATCACAATCAATCATGAAAACAATGATGAGCGCAGACTACCAGATAAATGGGTTAGAGTAATTTCCGACAATTTACGCTCACTAAGGTGGAAAATATCACATTCAGTCTCGGCAGCAACGATTTCATTAAGAAGTCGGATAGCTCTTGGAATAGGAGCCATTCGAAAAAGGACATATACATATATAAAAACATATACATATACATATATAATATATTATACATATACATATATAATAACGGTAGTCTGTGTGTGTGTGTGTGTCCTAACGCTAGCCAAATATTATGAATGAATCGATGGAAAACCTGAAATTTGAATAAATTCATTCGTCGAGACTTGCGGCGGTTTCGAACTGGTGAACTCTTGAATACTTTTTTTATACAAATAATTGATTTTTAAATGCTTTTTATTGTTACTAAATTATGTTCACAATGCATCTTATATCTATTTTAATAGCTACTGATCCACTGATCATTTTCTATTTTACAATTATGATATAATTTTGTTAGTAATCATAGTTTTATATTATTCTAATGTGAATGTACAGCATAATAGGAAAAATAGCTCAAAAACCTATTTACGATTCTTATAAATGCTCATAATACATCTTAAACATAATATTAACTAAAAAATCTCTAAAGTTGACGATCTAAAGCAGATATGTAATAGTAATCTGTATTAGGGTATAGACATTTTGTGGTAATCACCGAGACTCTTCACAAGTGTGTTAGTATGGTTATTAGTGATTCTGTGATAGAATCTACTGGTTAGTTTGTTGGTAATGTCTGTAACTAACGGAATATTATTTATGGCATGCAGTTGTTTTAAGTTATACAAATAATAAATATTATGTCTTTAAATATCCCAAAAAAGCCGTTTGTACTGGCTGAAGGGCTGAAAAGGGAGTGCAATAAAAAAAATTTCTCCATCAGAAGTCGTCTGGCGAAAGCTGTATTATTAGGGTTTCAGGCCCAAAAAGCCCCACTTATATTTAATTTTTTACTAATATTCATGGAAATATTTTATGAAAATTTTGAACTTTTTATGTCCAATCTCTCTAAACATGATAGATTCATTTTGAAATAATTCATCCCTTTAATGAATGTTATAAAATTTGAGTTGCTTTAACTTTGTTTAAAATATATTCGTGAAGGACTCTTTTATAAAAAAAATTTGATATAAAAATTAAGCTATACAATAAAAACTCCTCAAATATTGACAAAGCTCAACAAACCAGTAGTATTTAATGGACGTTTTCTGTTATATCAACGGCAATTTTTACGAGCTTTTTATTAGCTTTTACTCATGTGGATACGGCCAAAAATTATTTTGCGTATTTTCTACTCTTTTCTTACTAGAAATAATAAAAGTTTTTTGGTGTATTTTTTGAAAGGAAATATGCAGTGTGATTTACGAGATTCGACAAAGTGCCTATCGAAGACGCGCGCGTAATATATTTTGTTGTTTTTCCGCAGCACACACTATCAGGAAAATGCGAAAATTTCACCAAAAGAAAAATTGCGACTTTGCAATTTCTAGCCAAACTACTAGTCTTCAATCCAAAAGGAATTTCAACGAGTCGAGAAGTTTCCTGGGAGCATGCAATTAATTACACGTTCGCCAGACATTAATAAGTTGAAAATGTAGAATTATTGGGGTCTCCCGCAACCATTTGTTCGCGTGACATTTTCTCTATTTATATTACACATAAGTGGAACAAAATGTTATATTGCATTCGACTTCCGCTCTGCTTAACACGAAATAGAAAATCTAAATATTTTCCCCTTTGACCCGTAGACATTTTATACCAGAAATACCAGCGAGCTTTGAATGCGAACAATAGTGCGGTTTTCGACATCGTATCCAATATATAATACGGGTCTTTATTGCGAAAAACATTGTCTATATTGAAATAAAATCGTACACGTATAAACAAAATTGTGTACAATAAAAAATGACAAAGAAATGCCTTTTACCTTTGCTTATACTACGTGTAAGATTACGAATGATTGAATGGATCTCGTTCAGCATACAAAACAGCTTCGATTGATTTGTCAATTGGAAATATGTACATATGTACATATACATAGAGATGTATATATGTAAATATTTTAACTATGAGATAACATATTTTTTTCATCGTATCCCTTAAATGACATTAATAAAAAAATATATACATAAAAAAAAGTTTTTTAAAAACATACCTCTTCTATAATTTGTATATAAAATTATTATTTTGAATAAAAACAATAATTTTATTTTACTACCGCCATCTATGTTTAAAACTAATAAACAAACGATGGATAAACGTCAACGACTATCTCGCCGGGCAGATATCAAACGCGTCTTACACGATATTTTTGCACCATCGTAATGGCGGAGGATCCATTTACTTATATTGATGACCAAAATGAGCAATATGACAAAGTATGAAAACGATCGGATAAGAGGCAAACTTTTTCCTGAATTGTAATCGTAAGTGAAACGTAAAGGAGGTATGTAAAAAAAGATTCATTCAAATACGGAAGTCAAGAAACGTTACTAATACTCCGTTCAAGATTTTTCTAATTTCTCTTCAAATTTTGTTTGTAACAATTTTAAAACCGAAAGTTTTAACTTCTGGGCATTTTAAACTTAGACATTGAACGCCAAGATGCTACACAAGTTCTCTCAAAGAAGTATGGAACGCTGTATGCTCAGTATAACGAGGAAAGGCAGGAAGTGGAACACGTGGGTGAGAAGTATAACAAGGGTAGTGTAGATAGTGGATAGAGTAAAGATATTGAAATGGCAATGGGTGGGCCACGTGGCTAGAAGAATAGATAAAAGGTGGACAAAAGAAGTGCTAGAATGGTACGAAAGAGAATGCAAAAGGGTAAAAGGAAGACGGCAGGGAAGATGGGTAGACGAAATTAGGAAATGTGTAGGATGAGATGGATGAGAGTTGCGCAAAATAGAAACGAATGGAAGTGTGTTGGAGAGCCCTTCATCCAGCAGTTGATGGTGAGTGGCTGTAGATGATGATGATGATGATGATATGAATATACCAGGAAGGCCTAACAGGTAAATCACAATGCACCTTCCGGGCCAATCACAAACATTGATCTACAATTTTTAGAATAATTTTAACAAAGCATCATAGAGACATCTATGAATAATTTTTTTGACAAATTTATATTTTTAGAGCATGTTGTTTTATATAAATCGTCAAATTTCGAGATGATGAAAAAATAAAAATTTGCGAGACAATTATGGACAAATTTGTAGCATTTTTTTTCATACGAATCAGTGAAATTCGAGATGCTGAAAACTCGAAAATTGCGAGAAATAGGTAAAGGTTGCCAAATTTTTGGAACCATTCCAATGAAAATCAGATAAATTGGCAAACTATGATAAGAAATGGTTGACCTGGAGTCACAAACTAAGGTCTGGTCAGCAGCAACCAGTGGCACTCGAACCCGTGACCACTATGTTCAAAAGCATATATGTGTGCTAACCACTAATCCACGCTGCTTTATTTCTAAACCAGCCACGATGCAATAAGTATTGGAAATATATGGCAATTGAAGTTGTAATAAAAATTATACTTCAAATGCTGATTGTATCTACTAATTACTAAGTTTTGATGGGAAATTCATGAGCTAAAGCTTTGATATTTTTATAATAAGTTGAAAAAAGCTAGTATCTTCTTTATTTGAAGAAAAATCTTTTTCACATGGTCAAAGTAAAACATGTAAGCTGCTTTTTTACAGCGGATGTAAACTCATTTGTCAACATTAAAGGCTTAAAATATTGGATTTTTAATTGTCTTTTACAAATTTAATTACATGTATAAAAATCATCAAGTTGATGCCTTTTAAGATACGATTATCAAATAAGCTTCTTCACCTGGTTGTTAAAAAGCGACCGTCTTTTAAGTTTTAACGCGAACGTTAAACATTAGAACTATGTACGTAAGAAGCAGTTGAGCTCGGAACTTTTGCATTTGCAACGTTGAATTTGCGACTTTATGAAACTATGTGACTTTCTACGTTAATTAGTTCCTCAGAGGGTGGTTATTGTCATTTTTTTCTCCCATTATTCTGCAGTTTTTCCACTGAAGAATTGGGTCACAGCGAGCCAAGGTTTCCGCGATGCGTGTTCTTGATAAAATATATTAAATAGAATGTTACAAGAATTGTTTTGGTGAGAGCCTTCGTTTGAGACTTCAGCTTTTTTTTAGCGCTTTTCACTTAGGTTTTCTATGTTTTTCCTGTTGATTAAAGCGACCGGGAAAATAATTGCTTAACACAGGTCAAGGTTTTACTTTTACAAGGTATCTAAAGATCGAAAGACGAGAAAAAATAAACATTAAATTAAATTTCGTTCCGAGTCGTTAATTTACGAGGTATTAGCGTGTCGATTCAAATACAGAATTGCAGAAGTTGCGTCATTAATTTAATGTGAAAAAAAAATGTAGAATACCCTGTCAATTCTAATATTACATATTTTTAAATTGCAAATCATTCGAGTCTTAAATAATGCGACTTAAATACGAGTAAATACTGGTACGAGCTTTTAGCTCGCAATTTTACCGATTTAAAATTCAGCACACTTCCAATTAACCCTTTAGAACGAAAACAAAATATAATGTGGCCATAACACTATCCCAATAAATATATTTCAATAGAAAATACTCAATATAAAATAGTATTAAGTGAAAATACGTACTTTTGACTTTTGATTTGAACTGGACGACTACTTAGAGAGATTTTAAAGCTGAAATGTACTACAAATGAAAGATAAAATACCCAACTTTAAATTCCAATATTCATTTTGAACAGGAAATTGACAGATTTTTAGACATCGACCTAACAACACGAAGATATAGAAAAATCGCGTGATTTAAAAAACACATATATTTCCGAATCTCGAACCAATCAATACTTTTTATTACCAGATTCGTGTTTACTGGGCATAGATCTATCAGAAAAGTTATATCTTGTCTCTGAACCATTTTTCATGTCGAACAGTGTTATTATTAGGCCGGAGCGAAAAATGCGAATTTTAGATTTTTATCTATGGAACATTAAATAAAAATGTCGTTCATTTTAAATAATGTCCTGTGCCTTCAAGCAATCGATTTATCACGAAAAAAAGTAGTCTTTTAGAAAATAGTTTCGAAATAATGACATTTTTTACGTAAAATATTTCAATTTGCGATAAAATCGGTCACTTTGACCTTCTTAAATAATATTTCATGAAATTTGTGAATTTTTTGGCTATTTTTTCCATTAAAATTAAAGCTACATATATACCAAAGGTAGCTCTCAACAATTTTTATTTTCAAAACTATTTTCACCTATCTATTAGTATTCTATCATTGTTCGTTGGAACGTTAAAGTTTTTAATTAGTTGCGTTCTCCGAGTTCCTATCGGCTTTGTTAAAGTTTCAGTAAGGAAAGTGATTTTTAAAAAAATGAATAAATGCTAAAAAAACTCACTTTACCATTATTGCAATGTTAGGCCTTTGAAATCAAATCGCTGATGTTTTTCATTTTAATTCCAACAAATACGTGGAAAATTTCTTAGCTATTGCATTATAATTTCCTAGGAATATATTTTATAAAAAATTTCAATTCGATAATATTAAACATATAAAACGAAGGCATTGTTATTTTTCAGTATCATTCAGAAAAGCCCTAAATTATTAATAAAAAAAAAACATTGCATAATAATAGATTAATTAAGTACTGACTGAATTATTTTTAAATATTGCACTACAAAAAAAGCTTCTCCTATTCCAAAAATATATTTCTAATATGTTTCATAATATAATACATAATACCATAACTTTGAAATTAGTAAAAAAATAATGCATTTAACCACTGTATCGACTATTTGGAAAATTAAAGTTCATTTTATTAACAGTTTACAATGTATGTATGTATATATGCATGTAAAAATTTATCTCGTTTCGTGTTCTTTAATAAGTTACATACATATATGATATTCATGTACATAGTTGCTTTAAATATACATACATTAGTTAAAAACAGAAATGTAATAAATTCTACCGATGGTGACATTGCAATTACGACAGCCAAGTTAAACCGGCTTATCTATAAAAATACCCTTGACGGTATGTAATTCTATGACCACTGTGACCTGTACGTAATAAAATATCAACTTCAAAAGCCATTTTCGAAAATGGCGAACGCTTTTAAAAATAATATTAACTATCCCATAGTCATGGAAGAGATCGGGAGCATTTCACCAACCGTTGAATTTTATTACATTCTCGCGGGCCGCTTTTTAGCTAAGTTTATACATGCAAACGGCGTATAATGGCCTTTACCATCGAACCGTGAGCTTTCCCAACCCACCCACCCACCCACCCACCTACAGGGGGGACGTGGTATATTCGCGGGAAAACTTTCAAGGTTAAGTATATATTATAATTACCTGTCTTGCACTTTGTTCAGGCGGATCTTGTGAGCTGCCAGAAACTTCTCGTTGATCTCCTCTAGGGCCATGTCCACAGCCGGGCCGCACTTCTCCAAGTCGAAAGGGGAATCCAACCTGGAAGCCATCAGTACTCCGACGTTGTAAGTCCTAAATCCGTCCCACTTGAACTTTGACCTTCCCCTGACGGCAATTTCCTCGCCGTAGTCAAGACTGGAGTCGTTTGAGGAAGCCTCAAGTTCGACGTACTGCGGCCAGTAGTCGTGATAGGTTGAATTCGCGTATGCTTCGTCCTCGATCGAGGTCGAATTTCCGATGAGCCCACCTCTGACCATTTGCGAGAAAATGTTGAAAAGAAAAACGACCCTAGCGAGTTTCCCGACGCGGAAAATTTCCATGCAAACGACGGCCGCCGTTGCACCGGTGGACATTATCGCGTACGATCGTCTCTAAATGTGCTAGTATCAAGTTCTATCGTACGAAATTACTTTTAAAACTACGAGTGATACTTTCAATTGGGTCATGGTTTGAAATGTGACTATTTTTCTCTTTGTTTTCGTGTTGTTTTCCGAGTGGGTATTGAGGCGAGCGCACGCGTACCTCGTCCGCCGTTCGCTGCGTTCCGGCGCCGACTGGAGGCAAGAATGGAGCCGAAAGAAGATTTGAGAGAGAAGAGAGGGAGTTTAGGGTGGTTCAGGGAGAGTTTTGTGGGGTGGGGTCGGCTGGGAGGGTTTTGAGGGGGTGGTAAAAGTCGGGCGAAAGCGTGGCGGTCACCTGTTACAGTCGCGTATCTCGTTACGTTCGATGAGAACGTGTTTTATTTATTTTTCAAGTATGGGTGTATTTTTCAGTAAATGAATTATTTGAAAAAATGTTATTGGAGAATATCTATGGCTGAAAAAAAATAATTATAATAGTTTTTATTTTAATACTGAGCTAACTCAATCGGTTTTGGGATCATAATGCGAACATTCTCTCTCTCTCGAAAAGGTTAACGATGCAATTTCCGAATCGATCCGGTCCTGATTATATCAATTTTTCTCGACACAACATATCTACTAATTTAATTGTATATAGTTAATATCAGGGTTGTACAATCTGTGGCCAACTTTTGTATCAACTTTTGAATGATTAATTAATTGCAATTTCTATAAAAAATCCATTAACTGAACATTCTTTGTATGAATCGACAAAGGACGATTCAAAGAGAGAATTTTCATCGAGGAATATTCGTCAATGGGACTTATCAAGTAGATAGTATATAAATCAAATGAATGTATGTTCAAAAAAAAAACGATAAATAAAATAGTTTCAGCCAGTCTGTTGGGTGGTTTAGGGGATAATTGGATCCAAAAAGTTATAAAAAAGAGGGGTGCCAATATGCTACGTTCTCTCAAAGCTGATTAGAAGCGCGCACTTTCGAAATCAACAAAAAGGTTTTTTTTAATTTTAAATAAGAATATTTTATCAGTTAATTTGGTCCCTAAATAAAAATCAAACGTATATTTTTTATTTTAATTTTTGCATAATTGTATGCAAATTCGGCGAATGTGAATGAGTATTGAGAGGAAGGATCATATTAACAAATATGTACATATGTATATTCATACATATGTATGTTGAAATTTCAGATTCGTGGTCTAACAAAAATTAAGCCTTCGAATTTGTCGAAAGTAGAAATGGTTTTACACGAAGTTAGAATATCTTCATTTTATTGTTTGATAGTGGTTGAAAGTATGGACATTTCTATTGTTGTACAAAAAGTGAGTATTGAAATCCATAGTCAAGTGTTTTTTCTATTGATTGTGATATTTTATTGCTATAAAATACTTATGATTAATTATCTAGCAAACTGTAAATGTCAAAACTATACTTTTTTCTTACACATTTTTTAAAGACGAAGAATTTAAACAACTATCGGTTTTTACGATATGTGTGGAACCTTTCTAGCATCGAGTGCCAATTGTGAACTTGGATTTAGTTTGATGAACGTTATCTATTTTTAATAACATAAAAAACACAAAAATTTACAATAGATGAATTTTAATAGATTTCATATTCAAATAAGACATACTATATATTAAAGTTTGTATAGGGGTATAAAAATTTCCGTATATTTGTTGATTTAGCCTGCTCAGCCTTTAGGTTTTCCGCGCATCGTATTAGAGGGAACATTGCTTTTAAGATAATGTGACCATATTTCGTTGCTCATACAAAAAATTTTCCTTCAAATAAACAGTAATATTTTCAAGGAATATTTTTTTTTCAAAATGCTCAATTCTTGTGTACAAGGAAAATAGAAATAAAATAAAAAAATAATGTAATACGAAATATTTATGCGCCGCAAGCTGATTTTTTTCTGAAACGGGTAAAATTTTCAAATTAAATAGCTACAAAGACATTCTCGATTTTTTCATTGCAAAAATTATGTACTACTGAAGATTTTGATCTCTTTTATTTTCAATTCTTCTTTTCTCAAGTAATATAATTTTCACCAGAACGTACATTTATTTAAAATAAGAAAATGAAACAAGATAAAAAATTAAATATTATATAATATTGTATTTTACAATTAATTAAAAATAATTATGATGAAAACACATAATAGCACAAAGCGAATTTTTTTTTCAAAAACATGTAAAAAGAATCATGTAACAAAATATTTGAATGTTACTACAAAATGTATTGTGTGTAAATGTATTATAGTATAATATAATATTATATTAATGAAAAAAAATATTTGTGTTTTGGAAAACAAATTGAATGTATTGTAAAATTATTCTGTACATCAGACGGGCAAAACGGGACAAATCAAACAACGTAAAAAAACGGGACGTATGGTCACCCTACTATAAGGGGACAGGTATAACCTAAAAAAATTACGATAAACATTTCAGAAACTGATTAAAAGTTGCAATTTGATAGAACTAATGGTGTTGAAATTATCTCCTATACACACACACACACACACACACACACTAAATGTTTTAATAAAATACTGTATGCTAAAAGGAGCCGCCGTTATAATTGGTTTTCAAGGATTATCTCCAGGCTTAAGTGCTGTCGGTTAACAATGGAGACCCCCCCCCCAAATGGACTTAGTGGTCGGTAACGGCATTCGGTCGCTTCCCGCTCTCAGTTCTCAGAACTGAAAGTGCGAGACCGTAGGACTCTATATCTGGTACGTGACTATAACAATAGGTATACAAACGCGTCGAGGAATATGCAGTGAGCGACCTGCCCTTTACAAGCAGTTACTCATATGAATCCATTCTGGACTGAACACAGGCTGTGCGTGTATCTCCTTAATCACCCAATAAATGCTGTGAAGCGACTTTGGCCTTTTATTTGGATCCTCCACCCACCCCTACGCAACAATACTATTATTTTATTAGTGTATATTGAAATTTCAAAAATTATATTTAAAAGGCTGTGCTAATGTCCATCTTGCAAATATAATATTCAACAAATTTCGTCGGACTTTGTCACAGTGAGGAGTTTTTTTTCCCAACGTTGTGAAAAATCGCGAAACGGCGCAAAATCATTTAAAATTATGCTAAACACCGTATTAATTTTCAAGGTGACGCGAGGAAACATCGGTTCGAGAAAATTTCCATTTAAATTCCTCACTCCACGGTACATTTGTTCGCGTGACGACGATTCTACAAATACGTTGTTTGTATACTTATCTAACATGTTTGTACAATTTATTCAACTGCACGCACACATAATAAATATTAGTCGAAGGTGTACGAAAACCTAGACGAGGGTTTCCTTTGAAGGGACATTTTGTTCATTGTGCTCGTAGGGATAATGGTGTGCCCAAGCTCAATGGACGGCAAGTGTAAATAAGTTTTCGCTAAGATTTTGAATTCTGCTCTCCGATGGTCAACTTGCACAATTACCTATGTACGTCTCGTTGAACTTGTATATGGAACTATGTAGAAGAAAATTTTAGACAAATTAGAGTTTCATAATTACATATGTACTTTCACGTTCCAATGAAAGATTAAATAATTTTTCTTTTTTTTAAACCTACTTGGTTAACTAAGCAACATTTATTTATTATTATTAAAACGTTACCTTTATAGATATATTAGGGCTTCGCCCCTCTGCGCCCCCATGAGCAATTGCTGTTTAGGGCTTCGCCCCTCTGCGCCCCCATGGGCAATTAACGTTTAGGGCTTCGCCCCTCTGTGCCCCCCTTAGCTATTGCCATTTAGGGTTTCGCCCCTCTGCGCCCCCCTTAGCTATTGCCGTTTGGGGCTTCGCCCCTCTGCACCCCTCTTAGCTATTGCCGTTTGGGGCTTCGCCCCTCTGCACCCCCATATGCAATTGCCGTTTAGGGCTTCGCCCCTCTGCGCCCCCATGAGCAATTGCCGTTTAGGGCTTCGCCCCTCTGCACCCCCATGAGCAATTACCATTTAGGGTTTCGCCCGAAAAATTGAGTCAGCGTCTATGAATCGAAAAAAAATTTATCTGATCATTTCGATGACGTCACCGTTCTACGGACGACGAACCAAGGATACATACATACAAAGTCTCTTTCCAAATTAAATATTAGATAGAAGATAGATAAATATATTCGAACGACGACATATTTAATTATGGAACGGAGAATTTAATTGAGATGCTTAGAACTATTTAACTTTGTTCTGCTGCTGGTGTGTTGACTGCTACGACTAACAAGTGTCACTTGCGGAGATGATGTTGACAACTACCATTCTCGGAGTCTTAATGGTGATCACTGTCACTCTCGGAGTCGATGGTGATGACTGTCACTCTCGGAGTTGATGATGATGACTGTCACTCTCGGAGTCGATGGTGATGACTGTGACTTACGGAGTCGATGGTGACTTAAATTCTATCAGTAATGAGTTAATATACTTTTATTTAAAACAAGAAGTGTTGTAGACACGTGTCGTACAATTTCAGTTAGTCAAATTAGGTGTGCCACAAATCAATGGTGCTACTTAGTAAATTCGGTGTGTCACACACCAATGGTGTTACTTGTTAAATTAGGTGTGTCACAAATCAATGGTGTGTCTTATCCCTACCGGTCAGTCAACTAAATTGATAAGCGAGGTACATGTAATATATACTGATTTTGAGAAGGCGTTTGATAAAGTTGATCATAAAATTTTGGTTAGTAAATTAAGTTTTATTGGATTTACTTATAATCTTGTTGGTCTTTTTATTTCTTATTTACAGGATCGACGTCAATTCGTTAAGTTTGGGAGTTGCTTTTCTTATGAGTATGTTGCCACTTCTGGGATTCCCCAAGGATCAAATCTTGGCCCTTTATTATTCCTAATATTTATCAACGATATTCAATCTTCTATTCACCATTCTAAATTTTTATTATATGCGGATGACTTAAAAATCTATAAGAGAATAATTGATTTACCTGACGCTCTTTATTTGCAAGAGGATTTGAATTCTATTTATGAATGGGCTAATGTTAATAAACTTCCCTTCAATATCCTAAAGTGTCGGGTCATTTCTTACTCTCGTTCTCGTTCTCCTATTAAATATCCGTATAAATTTCATGATTCTCTTCTTCAGAGAGAATTATTTATATCTGATCTGGGAATAGTCTTCGAAAATAGTTGGAGTTTCAACATTCACATTGAGAATATCTGTGATAGGGCAACAAAAATCCTTGGATTCGTAATCCGTAATTCGTCCGAACTAGGGCTCACTGCCATTCGTCTCTTATATTGTACATTAGTTCGCAGTGTGCTCGAGTTTGGCTCCATTATATGGTCTCCCTATCAACTTCGTTACTCTCTAATGTTGGAACGAGTCCAAAGGAAATTCCTTAGATTTGTATATCTGAAGACATTTGGATTTTATCCATATCTGTTCCCTAGTGCCTTTGTCTTGGGATCTTTGGGTTTCAACTCCCTGGCAAAGAGAAGAGATTTATTTCTTGGGAAACATTTCGTAAAATTACTTAGAGGAGAGATTCACAATCCCACTATCCTGGAGAAACTAAAATTCTGGGCCCCGGAAAATCGTAGAGTTTTAAGAAAACATGATATATTTTTACCAATTAGGGCTAAATCAAACGTGCTCATGAACTCCCCCCTCTCGAGAGCTGTTCGACTCCTTAACTTACTGGCACATTACTTGGACCTATTCGATGCCAGTTATGTTGAGTTGGTGGAACACATCCTAAATAGCACGATATAAATTTTTCAATCTTATTTCTTTGTTTTTATTTTGTGTACATATTTTTTACTTGATTTTTATTATTTTTTTATGATGTTTTTTTTTTATTTATGATTTTTATTATTTTCTTATGTTTTTTTTTATTTATGATTTTTATTATTTTTTTTATGATGTTTTTTTTGTAATTTTTATGATTTTTATTATTTGTATTAAAATCACATTGACGCTTTGGGGCAACCTGTCAAGTCTCTGTGGTATTGATTTTTTAAAATAAATAAAATAAAATAAATAAAACTGGGTTGGGCAAAGTCCGGCTCTCCTGTCATTGATAAGCGAGGTACAAAGCTGAAAACTATGACTAAAATTTACTAGGAAAAACGATGGGTACCATTTATTGGCCCGGCAAAATAGCCCTATTTCCAGACAAATTATGTAGGTATTTGTCACGACATGACCATCTCTAAAACATTTCGCCCTGCAAATAAAAAGAGTTTCCGGGTGGACCCCGGTCCACCCGGAAAATCAAACGTCAAATGGGTTGCCAGTAACAAAAATAAATACCAACCTTAACAACCTAATCTTAAATTAATAAAACCAATCCTAACTTAACCTAACCTTAAATAAGTGTTGGCTGCTAAGATATTACGATGTGTTCCGCATTCAGTCCCACACACGCGGCTTAAAAAAAAAGTCAAATCGAAACAGATAGTTGACCATGAGGAGAGTGGGAATGGACAGGAGCGAAATTTTATTTTTGTTACTGGCAACCCATTTGACGTTTTATTTGCCGGGCGCACCCCGATTGAGTTGTGCAAGCTATTTAAGAGAGGGACACTCTTTTTATTATTTTTACATTTCTCTGGCTATAGCGGCTTCCGCAGTGGAAGAGTTGAGTAGCAGAGATTGTCGTTCAGTGTTTTCAGTTCATGTTTTGTGTAAAATCATTATGTGTAATTAATTACATATGAAATTTGGTACTTATGTGCAAAAGTTTGATCATAGGCATCACCTTATGGTGCGTACGCACCAAGCCAACGAACGGCCCACAGGCCAACTTTTAAAACCAGTAGCGTACAAAATATCGAAATAAAAATTAAATTTAAAAATTGAAATTAAATATCAAAATTAAAACTATTATTATTATATTAAAATTAAATTCAAGTATCAAAATAAAATTATAATCATTATATTAAAATTAAAATTAAATATTGAAAGTTAAAACAGAACATGCACAATTTAAATAAATTTTCGAGATTGACCTAAAATTAGATCATCAACAATCACATACAGGTAATCCTCGACCTTTGTTTGTCGAAGATGTTTTGACTTACGAAGATACGCACTAAGATTGAAAAAAAATCAAAGAATTATTATTTTTACTTCCCCGTAATGCGCAGTTACTGAGAATATATCATGTATTAGTATGGGTGGTCCAACGATTTTTGCTAACCCGGGGTGTTGTCGGTCACATCAAACGGATTTGTTTATTCTTCAATTGTTTCTGTCGTCGAAATAAATCAAGTAATTAAATCATTTCAGAGGTAAAATGTATCGGATAATGTGTGATTATTAATTTTATTTCGACGAAAGAAAAAAAAACCCTTTGACAAATCACCGACAACCGACACCGCGTTTTTTTATGAATTGTTTTTTTTTTATCGATCATCCAAGTGGAAATACAGTAACATCTCGTGACGACTTTAACAATATTTTTTTTCGCTCGTACGCAGAGAAATTATAATATTTCTCTGGATTTAAATGCGGTATCGTCGTAATTCAAAACATTGTTGTAATTCAAAACATAAACGATGATCTAATTTTAGCTCAATCTCGCTCTTTAGCTTGATTTTGATATTTAATTTCAATTTTAAAATTTAATTTTTATTTCGATATTTTGTACGCTACTGCTGGTTAAAAAGTTGGCCCAAAATCGTCGTTGGTTTAGTCCGTAAGCACCATTAGACAAGCTATGTACATATGTATAGTGGCACCTATGGTTGGGGTTATAATATATAATAGATAAATAAATATAGAAATTAATATGTAGAAACATTTTTGGTGTTAATGTTTTGTAAAAATATAGAAATACTGTAAGTGTCTGTTTTGAATAAATAAATAAATAAATAGCACATTCGAATGAAAGGGGAGGATTGCGACTAAAGAATTAGGTTAAGATACTTGAATGTAGTGTAGGTACTTGATTCTGAGTGTTGATACTTCATTCATACATTTTTACTGTCTGACAAATTTTGGAAAAGGTTTGCCTCTAGGGGTTTCCCTCCCCTAAGAAAAAAGACAATATAAAGCACGACAGAGACGATCCTGTGGGAAAGATCTCAAAAACTGACATAAAAAATAATGAAATTCTTTTGATTGAAATTACCTACATTACTTTATTATTATTTTTTTTCATTATGCACAAAGTTGTTCTTTGCTACCAATTTTTTATTTCAATCGAACATGTACATATGTATGTACAGTTGCCTTTCCAGATCGCTCCAAAGCGACGAGTGCACTAATACAGATAAAATACAATAATACAAGCATTTTATACATTGTGGATTCATACAAACATCATCCACAGTGATGTTTGTATGAATTTTATTATATAAAAATTGGCGAACCTCAATACGCTGAATAACTCGAGATTTTGAAAGGATATACCAATTTACAGAAACCGATTGAATTAAAACCAGAAAAATTGGAAAACTATGATAGGAAACGATCGACCTGGAGTCACAAAGCAAAAGATCTGGCCAACAGCTACTACATGTGGGAATCGAACCGTGACCACTCTGCTTGAAAGCATAATATGCTAACCACTAGTCCACGTTGTTGATTATTATAATACAGTTAGAGGAACTCTCGCTTTGGAGATTGAAAAACTGGGTGATGTAATTTCGTATTCTTTAGCTTCTCGATTTATGTAATAAAAAATTCTGCAATGTTTGTAATTTATTGTTTAGGAAAGCGCATTAGGGTTTATCTGTCAGGCCTTCCTAGTATATATCTATGTAATATAAAAATGAATGTCTGTGTGTGTCTCGAATAGACTCCTAAACCACCGAACTGATTACGATGGAACTTTCAGGATTTGTTGTATGCATGTCCGGGAAGATTACTGTGAAAAAAATACCGGGAGAAAACCTCTTAATAATAATATTCGTAATTACGATTTTACTGACGCGAAAGTAAAGCCATGCTTTTAACGCATCACGCCGCGAGTGTGAAAATAATCGCGCCACGCCTACCTCGCACCCGAATGTACTGACCATTCAGGGCTGTACCACAAACATACAGCGGATGGCCCACGTCAGCAAATATATCTATATATGTATATATAAAATTGAATGTCTGTGGAACGGGAACGAGAACGGGAATGGGAACGGGATCGAGAACGGGAACGGGAATTGCACGATTTAAGGGCTGAAGACAACCCTCTACCATTGTACTCATCATTGTACCTTCGTACATGAGTACTGTCTACCATGTACTCATGTACGACGCCATCATATGACTCCTTCGTTGTCATATGTCTTCGTTGTAATATAAAGAACAAACGACTAACCAGTAGAGATAATACACACCTAATTTTATAAATGCACCATTGATTAATGACACACGTATGAATTACTGATTATTGATTACCGACACACATTGATTATGAATAAAACTATTATATCCACCACACCCATGCACTGACTAACCAAGATTGTACAACACGTGTCTTCAACACATTCACTGTTTGCTAACGAGTATATAAACTCAATATTGTTAGAATTTAAGTTAGTCCGTAATCAACTCTTGTACCGAATATTAAAATAAATTGTTTTTTTATTCGAACCGTTCGTCAGCAATTCTTTATTCACGCGTTATTGTGGCATTTCAAGGCATGCCACAATACACGCCTGCCACAATACAATGCCACGGCTACCTCGTACTCGAATGTACTGACCATTCAGGGCTGTACCACAAACATACAGCGGATGGCCCACGTCAACAAATATATCTATATATGTATATATAAAATTGAATGTCTGTGGAACGGGAACGAGAACGGGAATGGGAACGGGATCGAGAACGGGAACGGGAATTGCACGATTTAAGGGCTGAAGACAACCCTCTATCATTGTACTCATCATTGTACCTCTACCATGTACTCATGTACGACGCCATCATATGACTCCTTCGTTGTCATATGTCTTCGTTGTAATATAAAGAACAAACGACTAACCAGTAGAGATAATACACACCTTATTTTATAAATGCTCCATTGATTAATGACACACGTATGAATTACTGATTATTGATTACCGACACACATTGATTATGAATAAAACTATTATAGCCACCACACCCATGCACTGACTAACCAAGATTGTACAACACGTGTCTTCAACACATTCATTGTTTGCTAACGAGTATATAAACTCAATATTGTTAGAATTTCAGTTAGTCCGTAATCAACTCTTTTACCGAATATTAAAATAAATTGTTTTTTTATTCGAACCGTTCGTCAGCAATTCTTTATTCACACGTTATTGTGGCATTGCAAGGCATGCCGGATTCAGCTAGTATCTATATGAAATAAAATATATGTGTATATTATATATATATATATATATATATATATATATATATATATATATATATATATATATATATATATATATATATATAATATACACATATATTTTATTTCATATATTGTACATTCAAAGAGCTTTAAGCTTTGACGTTGAAGGATTTGTACAGACATAAGTTGTACGTACGTACGTAGGTAGTTTGACTTTCGGTTTCCGTTTCGTTTCAGCTGCATGGTCGCCATTTCGCCGAGTGGATTGTTTTCAGAGTGTTTCAATTTGATTAAAACTCTAGGAGGGATGATGTCCTCGGGGTCCTCTCACCGCAAGTAATCACCGTTCGGAATCCGGTCGACGGTATCACCGAATCGCAATCAAGTCGTGCTCTTACCATCGAGATAAAGCTCTGCTCATTAGGCTGCGGTGCTCTGAAACTGTGTGGGTGTGTGTTTTATTTCAGTGGAAAATATAGTGCGAAAGACGAGGAAAAACGGACGAGGGAAAATGTCGGACTTTTCACCATATTATTATGGTTATACGTTGGTATATACTGCACCGGGGCAAGGCCAGCTCGTTCTCTTGAAACACCACCGTCCATTTTCTAGATTAAAATATCACCTTGTTTATATAATCCTTGGGTTATATCGCCGTCGTGAAACCAAATGCGTAATATTATATAAAGAGCAGATGTGTCTTATTATATCTCATAATTAGCCAGCAGTTTGGCTTAGTGATAGCGTATATATTTAGCATCACTGAGGTCATAGGTTCGTGTCCTCGCCACTGCTGGTTAGATTTGGAGGTTTTGTGACTCCAATTCGATCGTTTCTCTATCAGAGTTTGCCAATTTTATCTGATCATTGCTGAAACGGTTCCTGAAAATTGGTATTAAAAAATCTAATCCTGTTGTCACAAAAATCTGCCTGTGTATAATTTGTATTAATTATACACAGTAATCTGAAACCCATAGATGTCACTATGATTATTATTTCTGATTAATTGTTATATTCTACATATATATTCTGATTGTATATGTATGTATTACTGTATTTCTGATTTCTGATTGTTTATGTATTTCATTAACGTACACCCGTCGCATTGGAGCAAATCTGTAATGGCGAGTGTGTATTGATTTGTGACAATAAAATAAAATAAATAAAATAAAATAAGTTGCATACATATGCATCCTGCAGTTGTTACAGCAATGGTTAGCGTTTAATACAGTGTTCGCCAAGTGAGCTGTTTTTGAACGTGGTTTATATTTTGGGTGTGATCCTTTGACTAATAAAGAACGAATACTAGTCAAGAAATTTATATTGTTCGCGCATCTTTTGAAAGGAAATAACTGCAATGAATAGTTTTGCTATTGTAACGATGGAACATGAGAGAGATAGAGAGAGAGTATCCAGTGCATTCTAGGGTGAACAATATAGACCCCAGATTAGGCTAATGGGATACTCTGGAGTTCTCACAGGTGGGGCCAGTGCGTGCGTAAACAAAAGACGGTAGATCTTTACGTGCCTAGAAAATAATTGATCGGGGAAGCTGTGCTGGGCAATTTGTCCTTTATAAGGAAGTACACACGGTAGATCAGATTTTTCTGGAGTAAGTGGTGGATCCGTGTGGACCTCTTGAACCGTTGAATAAATTGTGTGAAGCGACTTTGGCCTTCCATTTGGATCCTGAACCCGACGTGCTCTTTAAGGTCCGTTTATATTATCCAGCACTGAAAGTCAACAGCTCGGCACAACTCGGCACAACAATGCAGATAAAAGTATCAAAATATTGACTATATTTTGTTGAAAATTTAAATTCGGTAGTTGTGTACATATACATACATATAATATTCGCTGTAGATTTTCTATACAAAATTCAGTACGAAGTGTTTAAGTCTATATTATCCAGCACTGTACCTCAACAGCTCGCCACAGCACTGCACCGAAAAGACTACTTCTATTCATACTATATATCACCGCCCATTTTCGGTTTGGACCACACTTGTTTTGGACAAGTGCAAGGCAAATCAGTTTACATATACATTACAGAGGGTGACGATACGGCTCAATATTGCTTGCGTCGTATTATTGTCACAATAGCCAGCAGCATAGCTCGGTCGTTAAGCTTCTGCTTAGCGTCGAGAGGCGCCGGGTTCGATCCTATGAGCTGACCTCGATTGAAAAGTATTTTTCTGAGTATATATGTAGTGCACTGGTCAGACCTGGATTTGTGACTCCAGGTCGATCGTTTCCTATCAGAGTTTGCCAATTCCCTCTGATTTCATTGTAGAAACGGTCCCAGGCAAAATTGGCTAAATATGCTTCCTATCTACTATGTCACCACTATTTGAGATTGATGTACAATAGCATTTATGTACAATTCATAGATGTCTCGTAATTTAACGACTTGTATAATAAAAAAAAATGCTGCAATGTTTTTAATTGGCCAGGAAGGCGCATTAAGGTTACCTGTAAGGCCTTCCTGGTATATATGTAAAAAAATAAAATAAAATAAAAAAATATGACGTTTCCGAAAATATTCATATGCACATGGCAACTCTTTCGTTAGTACGAGTGCACTCGCCACTATGACGTCACGTCATACGTAAATATTTCCTCAGTGGCCAAAGAAAGCCGGTTCTACTTGATACGTTTCGATACATAATATGAATAGATCGTACTGGTTACTGCTGTTTCGATACGTTTCGTAAACATTACGAAACACATGAATGTGTCCATATAGAGCAGTGTTTCTCAGGCGAAATTTTACCGTGGCCCCACAGGTGATAATAGTGGTCCCATGGAAATGTCTGGTGGCCGCACCAAATTTAATCAAATCAATTAAATTTACAAAAAAAGTGGATCAATTTATTCATAAAATAAAAGAAATTTTAACATTTTGGTATCTATTTATTTAATAATAATGCAAATGGAAATTGCTCAATACTCCTTTCTTCCAATGCAAGCCGCATTCCTGCTTCTAAGTTTGCGTCTTTCAGCTGATTTCTAAATTTGTTTTTAATAAAGTGCATTACACTTAATGATCTTTCGCAATATACGGTAGTGGGAAAAATAGACAATATTAATAAAGCAATTGTTGCCAAATCTTTATATTGGTTTGTTTCATTGTCAACGTATGTATATTTCCGACCAAAATTTTTGAACCGAAATATTATTAAAATGGTTCTTAAGTACTTGATCATGACTAATTTCTAATAATGCGTATTTTACGTTAGCCCAGTTAATTAATCTCAATACTGAAAATGATTTTAATCTATTTTGTAGTACTATGAAATTTTCATTTGTCATCATAATAAAAAGGGAAGATACAAAAGAAACACTTTTAAAAAAATTCAATTCTTCGAACCTTTTATCAAGTTCCAGATTCAGAGATTTAAGACACTCTATTATTTTAAGTTTTAATTTTAATTTTGAAGTTGTGTCTGTCATCTCATCTAACAAATCACTAACAGAAGATAAAATTGTCATTTTCAACTTCTGTCACAAGGCTTTTCGCTATATTTTTTAGTTTGTCAATGATGAGGTTGGTTTCTATTATTGTTAAGTTACTTTTTTTAGTTTTTAAAATATATATTTTTTTTTAAATATTAGTATTATTTAGTGGCCGCAGTAAAATCCACTAGTGGCCGCACTTGAGAACCACTGTTTACGCGCACTTGCTGTCTTGAGCTGAGCTGATATAAACGAATCTTTAGTCGTATCTTGATTCTATTGTGTGATCAAAGTCAAAACAAAACACTCGAAATATGAGTGATAACTCACATCCGCACAGATTGTATATTTGCGAGTATATAATAGGCGCAAATTTACAATCTGCTGTGTAGATAGCTTGATAGATACTTATAATTCGTGCTGCGGTCAAATTCAAATCATCATGAAGCTGGTTTGGTTTGCGTTGATTTTTGGGATAATTTATTGCGTCGAAGTTTCGGCGGAGTGTCATTACGATGTGTGCAACTACAAATGTATGGAACAGCATTTTCAAAATGGAAAATGTATAGATGATGATATGTGCGCTTGTTATCAACCAGGTAGACTATTTTTTTTTTATACAACGGAAGTCCATTAATTGTGTTTATCGATGTGTGGAACACATTATTATTAATTAGATCGAAACAAATAGTACATAATTAACACTCATACTTTCGCAGAATATGTCAGTTAATGGATTTTCGTTGTATATTACAATATACATACGTACATTTACGAACATTAGAACTGTCCTCTCTTTGTTGAAAAAAATATATACGTACAAATGTCTGCTTATATTCAGTGTCTTTTGTCTTTAGACGTTGTAGATAATCTTAAAATTATATCTCAATCTAAATTTTCATTCATTAATTATTTATTCAATTATTTTTTCAAATCGAAGTATATTTGAGGCTATTGTGGTTGAGTCTGCGCCATTTTAGGACTGAAATTATCATCATAATTTATAAACATTCGCCATTCACAACTGGATGAATGTATCTCCAAAACGCTTCCACTCGTCTCTGCTTTGGCCAACTCTCATCCATCTCATTTCAGACATTTTTCTGATTTCATCCACCCATGTCCCCTCTAGCCTTTCTTTCACCCTTTTCATTCTTTTGGATACCACTCGAGTACTTCTTTTGTCCGTCTATTGCCATTTCAACTTCTCATCATTATATCAACCACCTTTATCATACTTTTCTCTCACACATTCCATTTTTTTTATATATCTCCTTTTTATATCAAGCATACAGCGTTCCATACTTTTTTTATTGCATTGGAAATAATGCTGCATTCTGATCCTTTTTAATTTTATATTTTTGCTTTATATCCTCAAATTAAACGGCGCAACTTTTCCCATGACACATTAGTAAATCAACCAATGTATGTTATATGTACGAGTATGTATGTATGTATGTATGTAAATATATTCTTGAATTTTTTACTTTCAATAAATAATATTTGTGTGTATTTATTATAGAAGAAAATATCTTGACTAAAGCTATGACACCGGATCAACGAGGTTGCAACAATAGCGAATGCTCTGACTGGTGTTGGAAAATTGGAAAGCCTGGTGGATTATGCTCATTTGGCATATGTCGTTGCTATGGTTGGGATAAAAATGCTTTGAAGTCCAGCAACCGTCAGTGACTTTGTTCGGATTAAAAAATTGTTTATATGTTTAATCTGTATGAAATTAATAAAAATTATTCAATAAAAAAAAATATTTGTGAAATTGTCCTTTGTGTGGAAAATTCCGAAGATTAAATTTCAGACGTGTCATTTTAAAGTTCACCTATTTTGGTCAATAGAAATAATTCGGATGTGAAAAAGTGAAAAGTGAAAAAATCAACCCATGACTTAATTTATGTATTTGAGGAATATAAGAAGTATACATAAATAACAAAATTCGATAATGAAAAATACATACACGTTCACACATAATGGCTATGACAGCATTTTCGATACAAATTGAGCGCAAATGTATGGAAACCTATATATGACAAAAGTTCTACTTCCGGCTGTCGGACTTTATTCAAAATTATTTTTTATTACTTAAAATCACTATAAATATTATAAAGAGCATAAAATACCAATAAGATAGATATGATTTAAATTTTCAAAATAACAATGATTTAAAATATTGTTTTAAAAAAATGACTATTTCCGGTTTTCGAATTCACCAAAACCTTATCAACGATTATCTAACAAAACCTTACATACAGAATACAAATATAAATTGTCAACTTGATACGTTTAGGGGTGTGGACAGAATAGTGGCGACAACATTTTTGATCTTTCTAAGAGGAAAAAATCCCACTTCCGGTTTATTAAATTTTGTGATTTTTTTTTATTTTCATCACATTGATACAAGAATTATACTTGAATTTTTTCATGAAGAGCACACATGTTTAAGGGGTCGAAAAAAATAGTGGAAGTAAAATCTAACAAGAGTAAACTGCCACTTCCGGTTGACGGCTGTTCACCAAATTACATAAAGAATACAAATGTAAATTTTCAACTGGATACGTTCAGTGGTGTGGTCATAGCACTTTGACACACCAGTTTATCAAATTTATAAACTTTTTATTTATTTATATGCCATTAATACAGGAATTATAATGGAATTTTTCGTTAAGAGCACACATATTTAAAGGGTCGAAAACAATAGTGGAAGAAAAATCGAACTGCCAATTCCGGTTGACGGGTCTTCACTAAATTCTACATATTACTTGGTATTAATTAAGCTTCAACTTTTAGATATGAAATTTAACTCAATACACTGAAAGGTTTCTGAGAAGAATATAAAAAACCTCGATTCATTAGATCAGAGTATTACTTCCGGTTGAGGTAAAAATATTTATAAAATATTAATTTATCATTTCTATTACATGTAAAAAGGTTTCAGTTTGGTATTTTGAGCGACTTAGGAGATAATTGAATACAAAAACTTAAAAAAAGAGGACACCTATTTCAGTAACAGCATTTCAGTAACCGATAATATGTTTCAGAACAGATACTATAGGATAGAACTAACGGTGTTCAAAAATTCCAAAATACACAGACACACATACTAACAAACACAATTTTTTTCTAGGGAATGAAAACGTGATCAGTGATCGATTCTGAGTTCGAATCAGTGAAAATCTCGAGTTCTTATTTTTGCATCATCACAAAACTTCATATATTGTTACTGCGTACATGGATAAAATAAAATAAGTACGAATACTATTCGTGAAATTAAAACCAATAACATAAATCGTATCGTTTAATTATGAGTTTTATTTGCCATGCGGTTTGTGAACGAAAAATTCTTCTTGTTTTGTCCACTGATATCGAATTGCACGATGATGACAAGATAAGTCGTCACTGCGCCCATTATCTGCGAAACAAAACATTATTTTATTAATAATTGCGAACGATAAATTAAGCTGCATCGTTCCATTGTCAAGTGTGATTTATTCACCGATTGCATTAGCGAAAAATTCAAAGGGAACAGACCGCAAGCGGTGAAATTTATCCGACCGTGCAAAATCTGCAGCGAGAACAATGTAACCTGAAACGTGAAATAAAAGTCATTATCAAAAAAATAGAAACAAAAATTGTCCGACGTATTTAAATGAAAAATTGCATTGTCATTGCATTGCTAATTTTATGTGGGAAAATTTTTAAAATTTGCGACGTTTTAAAATTCCAGTCGTCGAAGTTTCAATGGCATTGTTAAATCATGTGGAATTTTAAAACGTCACGTCTCGGATTGCCACATTCGTTATCTGTCGTTAGCTGAGAATTTATTGTACCTATGCTATCTGTTCTCAATGCTTGATCGTTATCATTATGGTACTTTTCTTTATTGCTCGATATTTCACTTAAAAGAAGAAAAAAACGCTGATAACACTGTTCGACAAGAAAAATGGTTCAGAGACGAGATATAACTTTTCTTATAGATCTATGCCCAGTAAACACGAATCTGGTAATTATAAAAGTCGAAGAATTTAACGCCCTAAAAGACAAAAAAAATAAACAACTGTCGGTTTTTACGATATGTGTGGAACCTATGTATCTAGCTTCAAGTGCCAATTGTGATTTTTGGCTTCTGTATATTTAATTCAAAACCTAGTGCCAAAAGTGAGTATTGGAATCAATAGTCAGATAGTTTTTCTATTGACTGTGATATTGTATTGCTTTAAAATATGTAAAATTAATTATTTAGCGAATTTTAAATGTCAAACATTTATGATTTTTTTATACATTTTTTTCTCAAGCTATCATGTATCTATTGGACCACTTTTTTATTTCATTACGTTGGCAAGAGTTGGTTTTCAATTTCGATATTTTTTTTATTTTATCTGAAATGATTTTAAATTACAATATGAAATGTTCTAGGCGTGGGTGCTCGTCGCTTGTAAGTGAGCGTGAACGAGTGAGATGGACTGATGCGCTCTCCCGTCTTCATCTCGCTCTTGCATCATCCATACAGTCTTTAAGCAAAAGCATTTTTTAAATTCAATTAAAAATCATTTACCGCTCGAATTACTACGTTTCGATAAAACAAAAAATATGTACATAAAAAAGTATACTTTTGACTTTTAAAATAATAGTAATAAACAATACATAATTTAAAGTAATAAAAAATCACGATCAATAAAAAAAGCATCTGATTATTGATTCCAATACTCACTTTGAGCACATCGATACCAAATTTTGATTTAAAGACTGCAAAAGCCAAAATTCTGTAAAAATTTCCCATTTTTTAAACGCTCATATCTCTTAACACATTCAGCCCGGCACATAATTTCATACATTTGCCCAAGTGGCGGAACTGTCACGCGTATCGGCACCCAATTACGCGTGACGGCATTAAATCACTTTATATAATGAGTTGTCCTTAAATCTTTAGAATTTAATAGGAATTTTAGTGTTGGGGTGCTCAATGTAGTGGAACCGTAAAATTATAGTTTGCTATAGCACTATCAGCGTGACCACCGGTGGTACACGCCGGGTTGAACGTGTTAAACGAGAGCAATCAACAAAAATCATTGTCATATTCGAATTCAGTGGGTCAAATTTAATAAAGATTGAGTAGTTTCCGCTCCGGTAATATTTTTTTATTGCCCAGTGTAATTTTTATGATTTTTAAATATCTCTGTAATTATCATATTAACAATATGAAACATATTTTTACTTCTAGATTTTATGTTATGGTTACCAATTAGAGTTTTTTTGTTAATTATGTTATATTGTAGTTATAATTTAAGTTGTTACTTTTGTTATACATATTCATTAGCAATTTGCTATAAATAAATAAATAGAATGGAACTTTTCAATTCGATGCTGGTGGTTCGTTTTACCTCGTTTTTCTTGTCTACAATTGTTTTTATGTTACTCACATCTCAATTTCATGAAACTATATACATATGTACATATTATATTTAAAACATTAAACCTATTACATAGATTAAAGACTAGAGGAACGCTGTCGTTTTCGATGCAACTTTTTACTATAGATAAAGTTAACGGAACGAAAGGAAACAGTAATTAGTGCAACAGTTTCTCGAAACAATGCAATTTTCCGCCTTTAATGTTCTGCAGCGTCATTACTGACGGACCAGTTTAATTCCTTAATTAAATTCTCTTCAGGTAAAGTGCATCCGGATGCAATCGACTGGAAAAACGATTTTCTCCTGATTCGTTTAATCTGAGCGACTCTATCTCGTGCTGAAGGCTAACTGCACAACATTTAACGATGCGAAAGTCCTTAAACTAAAACCATTCAACCTTCTCCTTATACTGGCAACAAATTACATACAAATGTACGCCTCGAATACTAACCTTTCCAAGCTCCAAGTAATACAAAATAAATCAACGAAAAATAATTTATAATACACCCATATATACTAACTTGAAAAAACTGCATGCCATATATAATATTCCGTTTGTTACAGACATTACTAACAAACTAACCAGTAGATTCTATGACAGAATCACTAATAACCATACTAACACACTAGTGAAGAGTCTCGGTGATTACAACTAAATGTCTATACCCTTCAGGTATAAACACAGATTGCCTAAACACAATCTGCTTTAGGTCATCCACTTTACAGAGTCTTTAATTCATATTATGTATTAGATGTATTATGAGCATTTATAAGAATTTTAAATAGGTTATTGAACTATTTTTCCTATTATGCTGTACATTAACATTAGAATAATATAATACTGTTATGTACGCCGCGGATTAAGCGAATATAGTCCCAGAGACCGTGTGACCGTTCAAGGATTATCTGTAACGGATATCTGTTAACGGATTAACTAAGTGCATACCGTGCGACTGGTATAAGTGGTTTCAAGGATTAGCAACAGGCTAAGTGGAGATAAGCTAAACAATGATTGCACTTCTCATACCGTGGGAATACATATCCGAATACGTGACTATACAGTAGGTAAACAGATTAGACGTCCTGAGAGATCTACCCCTTATAAGGCGGTACGTAGGCGATATCATGTCATTCTGGACTTAGCACTGCCAGTGCGTGTATCTCCTTAATCACCAATAAATGCTGTGAAACGACTGTTGGCCTTTTACTTGGATCCTCCACCCACCCCTACGCAACAATACTATGATTACTAACCAAATTTAATTAAATTGTAAAATAGAAAATGATCAGTAGATCAGTAGCTATTAAAATATATAGAAGATGTATTGTGAACATAATTTTGTAATAATAAAAAGCATTTAAAAATAAAAATAAAACATACAAATGTATGAATGTTTTCAATTTTATTTACGAAAGAGCACTTTGAATTTCATGCCTTTGGGTAATGTTTCGATACATTCTAAAAATGTCCCGTTCATCAATTGAACAATAGAATTTCAATTACTCAATACTGCAATTTAATATTTACATATATTGTTTGAGAACAATTAACGTGGATAAATAACATTCATTATACTACAATTCATTAAAACTCCTTCGTTAATAATCATTAACAAAATGGCAAAAAATCATCTTTCCTGTTGTCACCAATCTTCTGTATTTATTGTATGTACAATTTGTAAAAATCTAAATCCATAGATGTCTCAATGGAATCATTATTTAATTAATTAATTGTTATTTCGTGTTCTTCAGCTTGTCGAAATACAGTGATTTATGTAATAATCAGATGCTGCATTGTTTGTAATTAATTGTCCAGGAAGGTGCATTGGGGTCTTCTTGTCAAGCCTTCCTGGTATATGTCTATGTATTAACATTCCCATACAACCAGCAGTGTGGCTCAGTGGTTGGGCTTTTGCCTAGCACCGAAAGGCGCCTGGTTCGATTTTGTTAGTTCAGCTCGATTGAAAAGAATTTATTCTGAGTATATGTGTAATGCTGCTGGTCAGACTTGGATATTTGTGACTACATGTTTCCCATAAGAGTTTGCCAATTTTTCTGATTTCGTTGTTGAAACGGTTCCTCGATTAAATTGGCTAAAAACCTTCCTACCTACTATGTCACAACTATTTGTTAAAATAATAGAAGTGGTTTTTGACGTTATATTGTTGTCAATTGAGGAATGTAATGACATTCCCAAATAATTTTAAAAATAAATAAATAAATTTAAGTAACATATTATTCAATTAACATCGTAGTTTGACAGTTTTTAAAAGTGTCATGGCTAAGGGCCGGATAACCAAGGTGCCGTCTTGAAAAAAACGGACCCATAGGGTGCTGCGTATCGTTCATTGCATTGTTAAAGGTTCGCCAAACGTTTTTTTTTTTTTGGACTCTAGCTTTGTAAATAGAGCTAAACCGCCCCAATTCCTGGAAAAAGCACTGTGTCTATCCAGTGTTTAGTCATGGCGATCGCCCGCATTCTACATAAAATTTCAGGGGTGGCACCAGAGAAATATCAAAATTATTTTTAAATAAATGTAAAAACATTTCTCTCGGTGGCGCTGAATACTCAATTATATTAATTACCAATTATTTTAGTTTAATTAATATAAACATCGTTCATTTTATATTATACATATTTCTGTTGAAACTATACATTACACGTTAACTTAAGAGTTCCCAAGGACAGACAAATACAAAAAAGTGGATAAAAATAATCCGCCAACTAAGAAAAGAAAAGGATTGGCCACCCATGCCCAACACCACCATAAACTCAAATTGTAAATAAATCTATATCAAAATAAAACTTTAATTGCTGTGGTGAATATGTGATGACCTTGATTATATTTCGTGCGTTGAAGCGTAGTTATGGAGACGTAATTTTTTTATTCGTAAAGGCACTTCTATTATTATAACATTTCTCTTATGATTAATGTACTGATTAAAATTCATAGACGTCTCGCTACTTTCTAGTTTTCAGTCTCTCGTAATTCAGCGATTTTTATAATAAAGAAACAGCGCATTGTTTGTAATTGACCAGGAATGCGCATTGGGGTTTACCTGATAGGCCTTCCTTGTGTATACATATGTAAATAATAAAATAAAATAAAAATAAAAAATCGAAACTTACATCACTTTTGTCTTTGCTGTCGCTTCTTTGGCTCCTCTCTAGTCTGTGCAGAATTTCAGCAGTGCGGTAGCTCTGAAAATTTTGATTAAAACTTTACGACTTTACGAACATTTTTTTCATGATTCCCCATCCCATGCACTTTGACCCAATGGCGTACATTTTAAGTGTCGATCGTTTCGATTTATCGCCCCGCAAAGTGCTGCGTGACGTATCGCAAATTTCCGCAATCATTTGACGAACTCTTTAATCGCATCTTGATTACATTATGTGATGGAAGTCCAAACATTTGAAATGTGGGTGATCACTCACATCCGATATAATTTTCGCAAATTTAAAATCAGCTAAATAACTTAGTAGAAGTTCGTACTGCAGTCAAACTCGAATCAACTCGAATTCTGAAGCTCAATTTTCAGACGTGGCATTTAAAATTTCGCCGTATATTGACATAAAAAGGAAAAAGGTACAAATACTACTTCAGCTGAAACTGTCAAACTATCAATTGCTCACAAAGAAATTCAATTAAATTCTTGGCTAAAAATTGGTTACACACGATTGTAACGGAGCTAATAAATTTATCCTTTACCCATTTCTCGCAATTTTCTCGAGTTTTCAACATCTCGAATTTCTCGCATCTCGATTAGTAAAAAATATGCTGCAAATTTTTCCATAAATGTCTCGCAAATTTTGAATTTTTCAAAATTTCAAAAAAAAAATGCTCCGAAAATGTAAATTTATCAAACATTTATCAATAGATATCTCTATGATGCTTTGTTAAAATTATTCTAAAAATTGTATGTATATCGATGTTTTTAATTGCCCAGTAAGGCGCATTGGGGTTTACCTGTTAGGCAATTAATTTAATACAATTAATTTAAGAAGCTAATTGTTCAAACTAGCAGTCAAATATCCTAAGCCTATGCGTCCTACTGGGTGTCTTTACCTTTCTTTTCCACGTCATTGTACCTGTGTGCACACTCACCAAAAAAAAAAATCGAGGACATAAAAATGTAGCACACAGGGCAATTGCAAAGGATGTTCGTCTGTTAGTTCAAAGTGTAATATTTACTTCATTAGAAGCAGCTGCAGCAGAAACAACGATGGCCATGATCTGTCCGGTGTCGAAGAGTACAGCAATCGTCGAAGATGCTACAGCTTTGCTATCGCGAAACTTGTACAAGCTCGAGAAGCAGAAGTAAGTCTTTAGCGTCATTATTATGAAGCACAAAGATATGATGAGAAGCAGTCTGAACGCGAACATGCTCTCTGTCTTCCTCGCAATGATGCAGAGCTTGTCGTGTATCCTGCTGACTACAGACAAGTGAGAGCTCATGGCTCCAACTGGAGTGACCCAGTAGAAATCATTGGAAACTTTTCTCGAGGTATGATAGTCGATCAACCAGTCGTTCAGTGACTTCAGACGAGACTCTATCTCCAAGACGAACGTGACGAACTGCATCTCAGTGATTAGGTGGACGTAAAGAGACAGGACGTGATAGCCTTCAGATGCCGCATTTGAAACCCAAAAATCTTTCAAATACAATTCCAAACCTTGGTAAATAAAAGATATGCCTATAGCAGAGTACAGCAAGATTTTGATCTTGTTTTTCACTTTGCGATAAGGTACGACTATGGACATGACTTTCAGCTCGTCGTCTATCTCCCTCATGCTAGATAGAAGGTCCAAGAAGGTATATTTGCGAAATGGAGTGAGCCCAACCATGACCAACAACATGCTGGCTCCGAGCAGGATCTTGATGCGATCTATTGCGTTGTTGAGCCAATTACTCAGCTCTTTGTAATCGTTCTTGATGTTGATCGAATTGTAGAATGTCCATGTGTACAACGGAGCCAGGATAAAGATCCAAAGATTCTTCGATATCAAACCGAGTCGTTTGTAAGGTCTGATTGAGCGCGGCACGTTCAATTGTAGCAATCCGAAAACGCGTGAAATTGCCAAGACGTGAACAAAGGACGTGAAAATATTCTCCTTCATTCTTTTCGCTAGTGTGAACGCACGCGTATGTGGAAGAATGCGATCTGAAAGAAAAATGTCGTTCGTGAAAGCCCTTTATGATGTGTTTCTACCATTGAATTGGAACATCAATAGGAACGGCCGTGGAAGCCAAATATTTTATGAAAGCCAGCATGTATGTACATAAAAGAAATAAAACTTCAGAATTGTTCAGTCCTTTAACGGTCGTTCAATTCATTGAATATTACAAGTACATACATATATATTATTCATACATAAAAGAAATGCTTTGATTTTTCTATATCATACATTTTGACATTCAATGACTCATTGAGTGTGTACTGAAGTCATTGAGGGCTCATTTAATTGGATTCTATAACTTTTATAATCATTCTCTTATAATGTACATAAAAATAATGAGATCATTTAATGAATGGTTGCTTAGAATAGGAATTTGCTTTACAAAAACAATTTCGATCCGAAAGCAATTTTGCTTAATGGATGCAATTAATCCTTGTGATTATTTTTTGCCATCAGCAACAATGAAATTTCTTAATATTTAGTAGCAACAATATATGTTTTTCTTTTTCGATTTTTCATTTTTTTAGATTTTTTCAGTATTATTTTATAATAAATTTAAAGCTCATCAATTATATCACAAATAAAGAGGTTCAAAAAATAAGCAAATGAAAATTTAAAAAATTTCATAAAACAATTCAATAAACACCATCCTTATCAATAAACTAATTGGTTATGGTTTTTCATATGGTCTCTCTCAGTTATTTACAAATTATCTCAAGGATCGACGTCAGTTTGTGAAATATGGAATTTATTCTTCTGTTGAATACCCAACCTGCTCTGGTGTTGCACAGGGTTCTAATCTCGGCCCCTTACTATTCATTTTATGTGTTAATGATATTAGGGAAATATTCCACAACTGCAACTTCTTATTATATGCAGATGAACTAAAACTATTTAGGTGCGTTGAATCTTCTTCCGATGTTATTCTCTCGTACACTCGTTATTTGGTCCCACTTAAATTACGTCTCCGTGAGCTGCATTTGACCACCGTTAGTGTAGTCATTATTTTTTCCGAAAAAGAAACTGAATTGCAAGTAAAGGAACATTTTAAAAATTTGAATCATTTGTCTTAGTACATTCGGGTTGAGCTTATTCCTCTCGAGCACGCAATTATTAATTTATCGTGTCAAGAGAATAAACTAAGAATTAAGTCATGTGACAATGAATAGAAGTCACTGAAAACTAACGGGAATTCAACCGACGTCAACTGCAAGTAAACTTGTTTTCTGTTACAAATAACATTTGTACAAAATAAATGTGTTTACTATATTTAGTACATACGTGGCCGAATATGTTACTATTGTTACGTATACTAAAAAGAGCCGCCGAGTAATTGCGATCGGATTAGGCCGGGTAGCGTCCTGAGAGACCGTGAGACCAGCGTAAGTGGTTTTAAGGATTAGCGATAAGCTAAGTGCATGAAAGCTAAACAATGATTGCACTTCTCATACCGTGGGAGTACATATCCGAATACGTGACTATACAGTAGGTAAACAGATTAGACGTCCTGAGAAATCTACCCCTTATAAGGCGGTATGTAGGCGATATCATGTCATTCTGGACTGAGCAGTGACAGTGCGTGTATCTCCTTAACCCTTTGACTGCTACAACAACGATAAATCGTTGTTTTGAAATCGGCGAAGATTGCTACGACGATCGTTGTTGACGTCATTAATTGTCGTATTTCAATACTTTCTTTGAGCCACCAGCGCATCAGTGGCACGAAACATTTTTTTTATATACGTATTTATATTTATTTTTCAATCAAGCTTTATAAATATTTATCAATTTTTTAAATAAAAGCTCTTCAATTTCGGGTTCATCATCAAAGTAAATTTTGGGTTCGTTGTCATTGTCATATAAGGAGTTATTACTTGGGAATTGATTATTATCGATAAATTCATTTTCAGAATCAGTAGAGCTGCTGATTTGTCGAGTTCCTCGGCGAGGAGCTATTATTTCGCTTTCATCACTTTCACTGTCCTATATCATTTTGCAGAGTTAAAATAAATGGCAAAAAACAATAGAAATCCGCTTTCAATTATATAGGTCACGAGACGTCACGAATTCATGCAATCAATCAAATGCAACTGAAATGCATACAAAATGTTTATGATACATGTTGAAAAATTATTTGATTATTAGAAACTTCGCATCCTTGTGTGTCTCGCTCATACGTACACAATTAAAACCAAGAAAGAAAGAGAGAGAGACCGCTACCTGTTTCGAATATATCGCATGTTGTAAGGATACATCGATATCTAAAAATAGATTATTGAAAAGAATAAAGCCTCGGAAAACAATCGTCAAAACTTATTTAGTGTATATATGTAGGTATCTCTTTCGCACGCACGCATGTAAAAGCAAGACAGAAAGAGAGAGCACGAGTCCACGACTGCTTCTTAAAAATGTATATAAAGTATTATAAAAATTACGAGTGTTCGGCGAAGTAAGTATGTAAAAAAAAATATTATATTTATTTTTTTTCAAAATAATTACAAATGTTAGCATTTTTCGCTTGGACATTGAAAAACCTCGTAGCAGCCAAAGGGTTAATCATCAATAAATGCTGTGATACGACTGTTGGCCTTTTACTTGGATCCTCCACCCACCCCGACGCAACACTATCATGGATGTATAATACACTAGATCTTCTGGTCTAGTATATTATACATGTCTTATACTGGTCTCCCTTTTGGCGCATGCAAAATACATGGCGCATGCAGTTTCTCTTAGTAGGTAGGTAGGTACCGCTGCGTCGTAAGGAAAAAAACATTTTTTTCCCAACTTCCCCGCTAGTTAAACCCCCCGCACCCCTCAGTTAGTGAAGACAAGATCTCCGACCAAAATCACACGTCAGGGCCCATCTATGTATTATACATCAATGGTTACTATTAAGAAAATAAATTGTAAAATGTAATCAAACTTTTTTTTTGAGATTCAACCTTATATTTATGTATTTAATAAAATACCTCATTTACGTTCAGCCTACTAAGTAACTCACTAATAGCTATAATCATCTGAATCAACGCTATTACATTTTAAATTTATTAAAATGCTACAATACTTACATTTTCCTAAATATCGGCTGACCGGTTAATCCAGAAGAAAAATTAACATTAATTTCCGGTTATTTGAAACTACATTGAAATAAAAGTACAGATGTGGGGATTAGCAAACTAATAAATAATACACATGTTCTAATCTGTATAAATTTATTTATAAAACAAGCTCTTGGCCTTCTTTTTCTTATTTTTACTCAATAATTTACGTTTTAATTTTTCAGTGCTTCGCAAAAGTTTTATAATGCTTTGATCGATATCTTCATCGTTCACTTTCTCTTCTTCTTTGTCCAATTTAGCCTTTTTAGGTGAATCGATCAAATCTTCCGAAATAGAAGCATCGTTGATAGTATCATTGCCTTTCCGTTTTTTAGCTTCGGACTTCATTTTCTTTTTTGAAACCGTAACATCTTTTGTTTTATCTTCAAGGAAAATGTTCTTTTCTATTTTACTAGAAATACCCTCTCTGCAAAAAGAAAAAAACATTTTAAAAATCGAATATGAATAAAAATTGTATTAAAAGCAAACTTGTATATGTAATATTAAATACATGCCTGATAATTTCCATATTGTCAAACATCTCGTCATATTCCTGATCAGGTTCATCCTCGTCTTTGATCTCGGAATCGTCAATTTCTTGTTTGATTGTAATTTCTCCGTCTTCTTGTTTAATAAACGAATCCACAGTTCGTAATAAAAAGCATGTCAATTTCGATGTAAGATATTGCTAAAAATATTTACAAATAGCCAAATTTATATTATATGTAATATGTAATATTATATAAAATAAAAAATAAATAAATAAAAATATAAACTCACTTTAAGAATGATTTCTTTACTTTCAGCATTGTGGATCCTCAAATGGCGATCTAGAGATGTCGAAACTACAACATTTGCATCTTTTTGGGACATAACATCAGTTATGGCACCGACGGCTCCTTTATAAGACTTACTCAATTTGCCTTTCTTTCTCAGATCGACGAGATTCAAAAGTCCTCTGCCTGTACCAACAATAACATGTCTAAAAAGAACAAAATTCATTTCAATTAATACCAAAAGCAAAACGAAAATGTACAAATGAAAGATAATAAGTATGTACATACTTGTCATAATGCCCCAGTGATATACAACTGCCAGCTTGGTCTTTGAAGTCGACATTGCATACCGGTCTACGTTGTGCTCGTGCATCATATAATCTGCATGAAAAATAGTGTACATTCAAAAAGCATTCAAAATTATCACAAATAATCCATGGATTAGATTGTACCTGACTGCTCCATATCTTGAACAGACTGCAACTACATTGCCATTATTTTCAGGTAAGAAGCAAATGTCTGAAACCCAAATCGGCACCCTAAGTTGGAGCCAATCGTGAGGCACATTTTTAGCGTGAAAAGTCGTCGTTCTTTTTTCCAAATCCCAAAGTTTCAAATCGTTTTCTTTTCCTCCGGTTGCGATTATCGACGAATTATAACTACAATGCTTCATTTTCTCTATGGGTCCTCCGGTGTTCAACAAATGTTCATCACTCGTGTTTGATTTCCAAATTTTAATGACGCCAGATTCGACGGCGCCGAATATAGACTCGCCAAAAACGGAAACACTCTGTAATTTACCTTCGCCAAAATCCACGCTTTTCGTGTCGCTAAACTCGTCGGTTATCAAATTGAACGTTTGCACGGTTCTGTCTTTACGACCGACTATGAATTTAGTTTGTTCGGCATCGGCCCACGTCATACAAGTGATGCCTTGTCCTTTCTCCAATTCTTTGATTCTTTGAAGTTGTTTAATATCCGGTTTTTTATTTGGATTCGAGTTATATTTAACATCTGCAATACAATTATTTGAAAATTATAAATTTTTTGAGAATATAAGTCAATTTATAATGAGGAATGTATATAACTTACGTTTTATGGTACCAATGTTGGAAGCGACGATTAGATCCAAGCCGTAGAAGTTCAAAGCCATTTTTGAAACTAATAGTAAATATTACAAGTGAAGATTTAACTTTAAACCATTACGGAAACAAAACACCACAGCTGTCAGTTCGCTTCAAGTCAATCTAACCTATAATCGAACCATGCTTTTCGAATCTAGCATTTGACGTTTCATATGTAATTTGGTCGAAATAGCTTTATTTACAACTACCTTCTTGTTATTATTAAAATCAGGGGTCTCGAAACTGAAATAAATTACTTACCCTCGATTGTTCTCACTAACGTTGTTAATCAGTTAACCCCTTAGATTTCAAAATTTAAATAAATCATCCCCATTTTTCATCTACAAGCTTAAACAATGACAAGTTAATCGGATATCTCACAAATGTGTACAGACGATGTAGTCCAGATAAATGTTATAATAATAGAAGGGCCTTTACGAATAAATAAATTGTTTTAATATTACGCGGTATGTCTCCATAACTACGCTATAATGTACGTAATAAAATAAGATCAATTTATTTTATTTTTTTAGAACATTTTCA
This sequence comes from Arctopsyche grandis, assembly GCF_051622035.1. NCBI lineage: Eukaryota > Metazoa > Arthropoda > Insecta > Trichoptera > Hydropsychidae > Arctopsyche > Arctopsyche grandis. Next base: position 27,558,281 of record NC_135363.1, on the reverse strand, counting down.
CACGGTTGTGTTTTCGACTGCAATATATAGATCGAAAATCGAAAGATCTTAAGTCGAAAAATCAAAAAAAAAAAAAAAAAGGGTGCATGGTAAACGGTACTATGTATATATGTGTAGGCGGGGTAGGATGTGTTGACCGTATCCCAGCCTAACGAAACACTGTTGTGCTTGTTTTAATAAAGTTTTATTGTTTGCCTAAATATTGTACAAAGGTATTAGAATATTTGGGCAAAAGTATGTCGTTCGGCGGTCTCTGGATATGGTAGAGTGTCGCTGGCTCGGCATTAGGCTATGTTCAGAAGGTCTCTGGATGCGGCAGTGTGTTGCTGGCTCGGCGTTCGGCTATGTTCAGAAGGTCTCTGGTCTGCTGCTGTGTGTCGACGCTTGCTGCTGTGGGTCGACTGGCGTTGTTTGGGTTGTACCTCCTTTTATAGTGTTTCTGGGTATCACGTGACCCGTGGTGGCTGTTGTTGATGCGTAAGCGAGGAATGTGCTTTTGTCGATGGGGTAGAATTTTCTGGAATGATTGGCACCGTTCCGTTTGAGTTTAGTTTAATGACTGCAGGTGTGCTTCGACCGGTTTGTTTCCGCTCGCCTGGTTGGGGTGGAGCTTTCTAGAAGGTTTTAGGAATGTATTCTGCGTCGCAGTAAATGTTGGTGACGAGATTCCCACATATGTATAATATATATGAGTGGCATGCGGTGAAATTATCTATTTTTTTGTCATACATGTTTATACCTGAAGGGTATAGACATTTTGTTGTAATCACCGAAACTCTTCACAAGTGTGTTAGTATGGTTATTAGTAGTCACCGGAGCCTGAGGGGCCGTGTATTGTTCAAAGGTTGTAAATGCATTGTTAAAAGTTTGCCGAACAATGGATAGCACTAAGACTCTAGTTATTAGTGATTCTGTCATGGAATCTACTGGTTAGTTTGTTAGTAATATCTGTAACAAACGGAATATTATAATATGGCATGCAGTTTTTTCAAGTTAGTATATATGGGTGTATTATAAATTATTTTTAGGGATTTATTTTGTATTACTTGGAGCTTGGAGAGGTTAGTATTCGAGGCGTTATTCCATACAGGTGAAGCCGGTCTCTGTGACAGACCGGAATGTGAAATTACCGAAAACGCAAATATCGGAAGGCAAAGATCGAAAATCGAAAGATCTTAAGTCGAAAGATCAAAAAAAAAAAAAGGTGCATGGTAAACGGTACATACCAGTGGCGGCTTGTGCATATGGGCTGCAGGGTTGCAGCCTCCCAATACAGTACAAATGCATGCTATTTTTGTCGTCAACATGGGCTGCGGGGCTGCAGACCTCCCAGTATAGTACATATTCAAGCTATTTTTGTTTTCATTCGATCAACGGTTTGGTTAACGAGCTACTACAGCCTGAATAATCTCTGCAGCCCCCCCACTATGAAATCTCACGAGCCGCTACTGGTACATACTCACTTAATTTGCACGAGCAGGATACAACAGGAACAACAGGAACAGGTTTTTCCTCCCGTATTAATGTACACGCGTAGAATACGGGAGGGAAAGCATGTTCCTCTTGTTCTTGTTGTATCCTGCTCGCGTAAATTAAGTGAGTATGTACCGTTTACCATGCACCCTTTTTTATCTTTCGATTTTCAATCTTTGCCTTCCGATATTTGCGTTTTCGGGCGTTTCACATTCGGGCCCGTGAGGTAGACCCCATATCGAAATAAGAAGAGGCTAGCATTGAAGTAGAATGGGTAGAAGCGCTCTCAGCTTCCAAAAATGTTGCTACTAAAACTCCGTGCAGACGGAGATTTCGGCTGTTTTTCTCAGTTGCAGTAGGATCTCTTTGAAATAGGCTCTACTAGTGAAATTGTGTGGTAGTATTAGTTCGACAAAGTCCGAACATCTGTATGTGCACGTGCTAGATGTTCGGACCAGCCTCACTCATTGAAAAACAGTTATTATTACTTTATCTACATTGAAGTAGTATGCATAGAATTGCTCTCAGCCCCTAAAAATGTTGCCACAAAAAATCCGTGTGCCCGGAGATGTCAGTTGTTTTGTCCAGTTGTTGTAAGGGACGATCACTTCCACGAATTTTTTTTCCTCACTCTTTTGTCTCTATTCTGACTTTCCGTCTCTCTCTTCGATGGCTCGCTTTTAACCCTTTGAGGAGTACGGCCGTACGGGTACGTGCAAAGTAAAATGGCCCCCGCCAGAGTACGACCGTACTCGTACGGTTTGACACGTTCAATCACTCAAAATACTCTACCTCTCTCATTGTTCGACATATTTGCATCTCGTTTTTTTTTTCAACTGTTGCTGAGATTTCTCTTTCACTCTTGTGTATGTATATTTTTGTATTCGAATAAAGAAACCAAATTTAACGAGGCGTGAAAGCCAGTAAAATTTTTATGACTGAACATGATGACAATTTTTTTTCTAAAGTAATATTTTCCACATGTAACAACTATAAAATATGTTCAGAACGAATAACATTGAAACCTCTGACTAAATTTATTTCATTTGACCCTCATAAAAATAATTTAGCGTAAAATTATAGATTTATTTTCGAGAGAATTTGGTTCGAGATGCAAGGCAAAACCCCGCCGGGCAATAAATCAATCATATAATCGAGCGAAATATGTCAACTTTATAACTTCCCACAAAATAAGAGTGTTCGCTCGGATTTTTCAAGTCAGTTGATTCCGAAAAAAAAATCACTCCTGAGACGTTTCTGGTGTTCAAATTAACTCACTACTCAAAAGGTTAAGCGATACTTTTGTTAGGAATGACTATTCTATACATTATACTTCAATGGAGGCTAGTAAAAAGAAAACAGAGAGAAAGAGACAGGGGGTGGGGATGGCGCGTTCGGAAATGCGAGTGGCGAGTGGAGAGTGGCGCTCGCGAAACCCGGCCAGGCTCGACAACCGGCGAGAGGTGCGGGGAGGCGGGGCAGCGGCGACACCCCGACACCACTCGCCGTCTCTCCTGTCTCCTGTCTCCTGTCAGTGGGCTGGTCGTGTGGGTGCGGGTGTGACAGGTGACAGCTGACAGGTGACAGGTGAGGAGTGAGGAGTGAGGAGTGGGCCGACTGCCGCGCCGCGCGCGCGCACGCAAAGCCAAGATGCAGTCGGCCGACGAGACGAAGGTGATCTACTACATCGACGACGAGGAGACGCCCTACCTGGTGAAGCTGCCGGCGCCTCCTCACAAAGTCACCCTGGCTGACTTCAAGAGCGTGCTCAACCGACCCAACCACAAGTTCTTCTTCAAGTCCATGGACGATGACTTCGGCGTCGTCAAGGAGGAGATCGCCGACGAGCGAGCTCACCTGCCCTGCTTCAACGGACGAGTCGTCGGATGGTCATTACTCTTTTCACCCTTCTTCTTCATACCAACTGCGCAACTGTTGTGACCTCTTATCAAACACTACAGACTATACATGACTAGGGTTGTCAGGCGCCCCGATTGTCACCTGTTTTAAGTCTCGTGTCCCGGTGTCCCGAACAAACCTCTCAGGACGCACAAATGTCCCCGCTTACTACTTTTTAAATTCTTACAGAAAAAGTCGACGTCTGGACCAGACAGTCTGGTAAACACTACAGCAATATTCAACAATCAACTATTTGTCTCTGTCTTGTACTTTCTGGACAACTTTATGTAGACAAAAAATGTGTATAAGGCATCAATCAATTTCTCACACTCGGAATGATTCATCACACGCAGACGCGGAATAGAACCATCAGAACAGAAAGACTGCTAATTTTGCTAATATTGAATATAAAAAGCTGAAGAAAAAAACACCAAAAACCTTTTTAGATTTTTTCACTAATCCTCTCGGTGAACTCTATCTTTGGTTTCTTCGTTGTAATTGTAGCACTTTTCATTTGCATTAAAAATAGAAGGAAAAAAAATCAATTATAGATATTCTAAATATTGAAAATATATCTATAGAAAAGTCAGAGATCTGATTTTTGGGGGCGGGTGTCCCGGTTTGACTTGCATGAAATCTGACAACCCTATATATGACACACATAGGGCTGTCAGACGTCCCAGTTTCAGGCCTCCGATCCCGGCGTCCCGAAGATTGAAAAGATCAAGCAATATATTTTTAATAATTTCTGAATAAACTGGAAAAGAAAAGAAAGGAAATACTTGTTTATAAAAGGAAGGATCTTAAATGTAACAAGGTTTTTTTTTTTTTTTTTATCAATCTTGTAATATCCATACCTATGTACTTTCTTTAATTCTTGTTTTTTTTTATATTTACTTCATAAGACTCGAAAGGCCAAAACGCCCAAATCTTTTGGGCGCTTGAAATGTATGAAAGATTCATACAAGCAAATAAAAAAATACGGTTTCTGATGGTACATGGTGCGGACAGGGACAGGGGCAATTAAAATGTCAAGAATTTGGATATCAATATCAATCTGGCAGCCCTACACACAATATATCAAGGCTAAAGTGCAGATCTGAGTCAGTGTGAGCTTCCATTTCAAATACACACACTGGCTCAGATCTGCACCTTAAGCTATATCAATCCCTCGTTAACATGAAATGCACGTGTTACAGTCCAAGTGTAGTTTCAGTTGTAATATATTATAATATTCCAATTGGCGTTTCAGGTCATTCATATTCGAATACAATTGAACAACTAGAATTACTGTGTGAATGGTCTTTAAATGATAATCTACCATTCAGCTCGACTAAATGCCATATATTTTATCCTTTATCAAGGTCTCTTTTCCCTATTGAGTTCGCTTATAGCAGTGGTTCTTAACCCCACCAGTTGCATATGCGCATTCACCGAACCCTTCTTAATTGGCACCGAATCATATGATTCGGGTGTGTGTCTTGACTTCCGCTGAACTCTTAATACTGACTCACCGAACCCTTAGGGTTCGATCGAACCCAGGTTAAGAACCACTGGCTTATAGCCTTCGGAACTATCAATTAACGTGAACTGACAACTGTTGGCATACTGTTTAGGAGTGACTTCAAATTTTCGACTCATATATCAGATATGTGCTCTGTAGGGATACTAAAATGCTTGAGTTTGTTTTGCGCAATGCTCACTACTTCCGAGATCCACGTATAATGGTGTTGCTTTATTGTTCGCTTGTCCGGAGCATATTAGAGTTTGGGGGTCTGTACATAATTTGAAGTCCCACTGAAATTATAATAAATTCTCTCTTGATTGAAAGAGTTCAAAAAAAGTTTCTTAGATGCCTTTATATGAGGAAATATAAATATTACGAATCTGTTTGAGTTTACCAATTATGTTCACCGTTCTCTAGACCGTCATTTATCTGTACACGTAATTTATACCGATTTCCTGAAAGCTTTTGATAAATTAAATCATTGTATTTTATTAAAGAAAATGTCCGCATACGGATTTCATTACAGATTGGTCCAGTTTTTTAGATCTTATCTTCTGGATCGTCAACAATTTGTAGCCTTCGGTTCCGCTCGCTTCCCGTGTCTATATCGCTGGCTCAGGAGTTCCACAAGGCTCTAACCTAGGGCCCTTGTTATTCAATATATTTGTAAATGATATTAGTATTAAACTGGTCAATTGTCGTTTCTCACTATACGCTGATGATTTAAAGCTCTATTTGAGTCTCGATTCTGAACGTTCTTGTGAGCTTTTACAAGATGATCTTAATGCTCTTCATGATTGGTCGTTAACCAACTGTTTGCCTCTTAATGTCTCCAAGTGCAAGGTTATATGTTACTCCAGATCCAGATCCACCCCCGATCGTACCTTTCCATATCTTGTTGGTAACTTTTTATTGAACTGGATCCATTCAACTGTTGATCTTGGGATTGCATTCCAGAGTGACCTAAATTTCTCTGTTCATATCGACTCTGTGTGTTCCTCTGCCTCACGAATTCTTGGGTTTTTCTTTCGTAATTCTCGACACTACCATAATCCCGCTGTTTTGAGATTACTGTACAATGCTCTAGTTAGGAGTATCTTGGAATACGCCTCTATGATCTGGAATCCTTACACTAAGTCTCTATCTGTAAAGCTTGAACTTGTCCAAAGACGATTTCTCAGACTGCTTTATAAGGAGCAATATGGGATTTACCCATACTTATTTCCTTCAAAATTCGTCATGGGTATGGTCGGCTACACTTCTCTTGACCACAGGAGGAGTGTTGCCCTCATCAAGTTCTTGTTTTCCATATTTAGAGGCTGTATCTCCTGTCCGTCTATCCTGGCTGAGCTGGGCCTTCATGCTCCAGAGAGTGTGATATGGACCCGCCATCGTCCCCTATTTCACACTCCTTTGGCTAGAATTGTGGCATTTAGTTATTCTCCCATTCCTCGTGGCCTCCATTTCTTTAATTCACTGGATGGTGCCATTGACATTTGTCACGTCTCTCTTCATTCTCTGCACCACTTCCTAAGTTATGGAGGTCGCGACCATTTAGAAATATTGATTTAGGGTTTTTTAATTATGATTTCATGTTTTATTTAGTTATCCTTTCCTTATTTAATTTGTATATATAATTTGTTTATTTAACTTGTATTTTTTCCTTTTGTACTTCTTAATCTTTTTAGCATACTCGTCGCTTTGGAGCAATCTGTTAGACGAGTGTGCTTGATTAATTGATTTTGTAAAATAAAATAAAAATAAAATTTATTTCCCACTGCCTTTTTACAAGGTATGCTAGGCTTTGACTCGCTATCTTCGAGAAGAATTATTGCCATTTCCGAATATTTCTTTGGAGTATTAAAGGGAGGAATTGACAACCCTTTGATTTGATTGGTATTTAAATTTTCGGCGCCTGAATGTGGTAGAGCTTTGCGTCATCATTTACTTTTCCAACCTATTCCTGCGAAAACGTCTGCTTTCAATAACTCGTCTCTTGTAAAGGCTATCCGGTTCCTTAATGTGATAGATGAACATTTGAACCTGTTCTATGTATTGTCATGTTGATGAGCTGGTTAGTTTCTTGAGATTCAACACGAGTCTTTTTGAATGAGAAGATGATTGGTAATTTTTATTGTTCTTTTCTTTTTTTGTAAGATTGGTGTGACACTTTGGGGTAACCTGTCTGGTCACATTGGTCATATTATTGTTATTGTTATTATAAAGATTTATATACCGTTCCGATATTGATTGAAATGCTGGCCATTTAATTTGTTGCCTTTTCATTCAGACGTTTTTATGCGTTTTGTTTTCTATGCCGGCTCTGTTAAACCTATCTGTATTTCTTATTGTATACCTTGGAAAGAATCTAACTTACGGTTTGATTGTAAACGGTTGACCGTACAAAATTATGAAGCTGACTTCGATCAAAAAAACCTTCACATTTTGTCAACTTTTTTAAAGAAACGTCTCAACATTCAAGAGTAAACTTCTTCTGACTAGGGATTGCAATTTACCGTCAAATTCCATTTACCGGTAAACAATTTTTTCCACTGCCGGTATACCAGTATTTACCAGTTGAGACAACCGGTGGATTACCACAACTATGTGGTTACTTTTCCTAAAACGTTAACCTAAATTGAATCATAAATAATTAAAAATAAATTTCAGGCGAATAATGTTATATAAATTCATAAAGTCCATTTATTTTTATGTTTTAACCAATCATGTTGATGTATTTAAAGTTTGGACTATTTGAAAATTTGGATCATAATTGAAACAACCGCATCAATTCTGTTTTGATACTCTTAAGCTAGCATCAGCGTAGCCGCTCTTACGAATGCATCTTTTAGGTCATTTAATACTATCTAACCCACAATACGCCATTTGCATCGATTTTTAACGCAATAATATACCTGTATATGTACTTAATCGCGATAAAATAAGTAGCGTTAATTATCGATGGCCAAATTTCGACGATTTACTGGTAAACCGGTATTGCAGTCACTAATTATATCCGTAACTCTATTCTTTTTGATGACATTTCATATTCAATCGAGCACAAAAGACACAGTTAAACTCAATTATCATGATACTTGAGACTTATTATGTATTTATTTTTAAGGTTTTGTAAATTGGGAGAGACTTTTGATAGGAGAAATGTTTCTAACGGGTAGGTTCGTTTCTTATATCATAACAGTTCATATGCTAACGAAATGTCTTTGCATATACCTACGTACATACATATGTTAGATAAATAATCATAATTAGTTAATTGATGTTAAATATATATTTAATATTCTCTTGTTATTTTAGGCTGGTATCAGCAGGTGAGGGATCCAACCCCTCCGATGGTGCCTCGCAATCGACGGAAGGCCGGGGTCCTGGCCCCCACCGAGCCCCGGGTACCGGAGCGAGCAGCGGCCGAGCCGCACCCGACTCGGACACCGACAGCGCAATTAGCGGCCGAGATCGAGGACGAGCTCCCCGCTCCCTAGACGACAAATACCGTTATAAGGGTCTCCGCATAAATGGCCACAGCAAATATGCCCCGCGTCTGGAATACGAGACCGCCTCTGTGCTCAGCTCCGAGCTGGAGTCCAGCTCGATGTTTGATAGCCGCTCCGAGGTCACGACTTCCACCGGCCGTCGCACAGAGCGCGCCCCCACCGACTGCAGCTCCGTGTCTCACCTCAACGTGGCCAGGAGGCGGAGGCGCAAGCTGAGGCCGCAGGCCGTGTCCCGCGCCAGCTCTTATTCCAGTATTACCGATTCGACGATGTCGCTCAACATCATCACCGTCTCACTCAATATGGACACGGTGAACTTTTTGGGCATTTCCATTGTGGGACAGTCGAATAAGGGGGGCGATGGTGGGATTTACGTCGGCAGTATCATGAAGGGTGGAGCTGTAGCCCTTGACGGACGCATCGAACCCGGAGATATGATATTGCAGGTTTGTATACTTTTTTTTTTCTAGGTGAAAGCAGATAAGACGGGCTATGATTGAACTATCACTATATAATAAAAACGAGCAAAAGGAATACTCTTTATTTCCATAGAGACTGTTCAATCTCTACTAAGTTTGACCCACCGAACTCGAATATGGCAATAATTGCACTCGTTTGAGAGATATGAGTGTTTAAAAAAATGTGCAATTTTTATGCCGAATTTGAGTATTGGAATCAATAGATGTTTTTTCTATTGACCTTTTATTGCTTTTAAATACCTGTAATTAATTATCTAGCGATTTTTAAAAGTAAAAATATGTTTTTTTACACATTTTTTCCTTGTAATATTGTTTATAAGGGGTACGATTTAACTGTACATTAAAAAAACTGTTTGTGCATTAAAAATTTGCATTATTTTCGGTGCATTGGTGTTTTTGAATGCATTCAAAATTGTGCAAAAATTGCGCTTGCCCATGTTGCGAGTAATATAAACAAACAGAGAAGTTTTTATCGGACATATGTTGAGCACCAATCATCAAATACGAGTGACGCCAAAATTGTTTGAAAAGGTCTGTGGACTTTCCTCACTTGAACAACAATATGACGCCTAAGCTCTAAAGCCACTTCTATTATTATAACATTTCTCTGTAATGGCTATGATTTAACTAAATTGAGAAAAATACTTTGTATCTTAAAAATAATTTTTGTGCGTTTTCGATGCATTAAGCAATCTCGAATTGTGCACGAATAAAATAATTTCGCATTATAAATAATGTGACCATTGAAAAATATGAAACGATCATTCGAAAAAATAGATTTTAGCATTAGAATAGATACAAGAAGGGGTTATGTTGCAGTTTTCCGCTATTGACAACTGTCAACAGTCACTTTTGTTTACGTATGAATATGAATGATGATGTCAGGTCGTAGGTGTCGGAAGGTCGCAAGCCGAAGAGTAAAAAAGAAGGAATCCAGTAGAGAGAAGCGTTGATCGTTGTCGGTTCGTATTTTGGTCGTTGTAATACACATTTAAGTAGCAAATATTTTTTTCAATGATCAAAGCAAAGTTTCTAATGCAATCTGCATCCATCATTTAGTAATTAATGCATACTAAATGCACTTTTTTTAATGTACAACATTTTTTTTAAATGCACATTTATTTTATAAAATGTTATAAAATTTAAATTGTTCCCGTTTATAAGGGTTGGTTTTCAATATCAGTATTTGTTTATTTTTTCTGAACGTACTAAAATCGAGCGGTAAATGATTTTAAATTACAATGTGAAATGTTCTAGGCGGACTGTGAGCGAGTGAGATGGAGTGATGCGCTCTTCATTTTTCATCTCGCTCTTGTAGCAACATTTTTTAACTCAATTTAAAATCGTTTACCGCTCGAATTAGTAAAAAAACGTTTCGATAAAACAAATATTGACATTTAAAAAACCGATTTTTATAAACAAGGTAGAGAGAAAAACTAGCGAAATTAGCTCATAATATTTCAGAAAAAAATGTGTTAAGGAAAAATATATTTTTGACTTTTATAATTCGCTAGATTATTAATTATAAGTATTTCAAAGCAATAAAAGAATCAAAATCAATAGAAAAAACATCCGACTATTGATTCCAATACTCACTTTTGGCACATCCACACTAGATTTTGAATTAAATACTGCAAAAGTCAAAAATCTATTAAAATTGCCCATTTTTATAAACGCTCATATCTCTTAAAAAAGAGAGCAAGCCAGCAAAAATCATTGTCATATTCGAATTCGGTAAGTCCAACTCAGTAGAGATTGATAAGTCTCCGCTCTGGTAATTTTTTTTGTTGCCCAGTCTAATTAAAGTAGTGTCCGAGTTTGCCTACAACACTAAATAAAACTCTTCATACAAATCTGATGCTTACAATGAACGCAGGTCAACGACGTCAATTTCGAGAACATGAGCAATGACGAAGCGGTGCGGGTGCTCCGAGAAGTCGTCCAAAAACCTGGCCCAATAAAACTCGTAGTCGCCAAATGCTGGGATCCCAACCCCAAAGGATACTTTACAATTCCGCGCACGGAACCCGTCAGACCTATCGATCCAGGTTTGTATAGATTCAACCTAATTGAATATACATACATACATATACGACTCGATGATTAGTACCTTGAAAATGAACACTTTAATAATTGAAAAGTAAGTATTCGCTGAACTAAATCTCATATATCTTATCCTTCAAGTCGTGCATGGATTGAGATTGGTTTCAGATTTCAAAGCCTTTATTGCTGATATTCAGCTGTGTGTCCTGATGACACATATGCCTCCTCCAGACCTTTCCATATTCCTCTGTCTCCTGCTATCCTCGTCCATAAAGGGCCTGCAGCTTGCTTCAGGTCATCTGACCATCTTTTCCTCCGTCTGCCTCTTTTTCTTTTTGCTTTATAGCGTCGGGTCCATTTGGTTATAGCATAGCTGTTGACCATTTATTTCTCTTTCCTGTCCCTTATCATGTGACCGGTCCATCTCCATCTCAATGTTTTGACTTTTATACCAACATCGTCATTTTTCTGAGATCTACTGCTCTTATGTTTTATGGTATACCCTAGCATACTTCTTTCCATGCTCCTCTGGCATGTTATAAGTAGTCACCGGAGCCTGAGGTTGTAAAAGGTTATAAATGCATTGTTAAAGGTTTGCCGAACTGTGACTATCCTACGTCTAGTTATAAGTTTCTGGAAGTTTTTTTGTGTAGTAGCTCAAGTTTGACATCCATTGGAAGTATGCAGGTGTTGAATGTTTTTCTTTTGATTGCATTGGCATGTTGTTTGCCCTTCATTCTGTCTTTCAGCGACCAGAATCTTTTCCACGCGTTAGTGATCCTCTTTTTTTTTCTATTTCTGCTTCCATATGTTCATTGAAAGACACAATCTGCCCAAGGTATACATAGGACTCCACATACTCTATAGGCTCTACCTTGTCTACCTTGATGATACTCTTGGCTTGGCTTGGATTGAGATTGATGAGAATGTTATTCTTCAATATTTAAAATAGCCTCACAGAATGAAGTCAAACGTAATGACACAGTTTCCGGGACCATTTCATAGATGGCTTGCTGTGTCGTGCATCCTGTCAGAACCAAACCATTCCATAAACAAATCATAGATTATGCCGAGAATAATTAATTCGGTTCAACGATTGTAGTAACTGATGAATATTTATTTTTCGATTACAATGCTCGTTTTGAAGTTACTGATACTGATCCGTATGCAAAGTTGCTGATTTATAATAATTGAAATTACAGGTGCATGGGTAGCTCATACGGCAGCTCTACGCGAAGCGGCTTATCCGGCGGCTCCTCCTTCGGTGTTGGGAGGGTCCGGAGCCTCACTCGCTTCGGTGCCACCAGACCAGCCGCCGCCGCTTTCCGTCAACATGGATATGGCGCACGTGGTTCGCACCATGTTACGTCCCGACTCCGGTATGCTCCTATCATCTCTCTGATATAATATGCATGTGTACGTGTGTTGTCTGATTTTACTGTCCGTCTTAGGTTTGGAAATTCGAGATCGTATGTGGCTCAAGATCACTATTCCTAACGCTTTCATCGGCGCTGATGTCGTCGAGTGGGTTCTCGCTAGAGTCGCCGGCTTGGCCGATAGACGGGACGCTAGGAAATATGCATCACATATGCTCAAGGTATGGAGCTTGTGTTGTGTTGTTTTCAAAGTTTTGTTAACGATTTTTATATGTTGGTTACATATATATATATATATATATATATATATATATATATATATATATATATATATATATGTTGGTTTTTTGTTTATGCAGGCTGGTTTTATACGGCATACAGTTAACAAGATAACATTTTCGGAGCAGTGCTATTATGTAGCCGGGGATGAATTATCTGTCGGACTTAACGCTCTTAGGCTCAGGGCTCGAAGTCCTTCGGCCGATAGCGATACCGTTGCTCCTTTGCCGAATCCGAGGTAAGTCTTCAGTCTTCAGTATTCAAACGTTTCAACCTTTTTAATAAGTTGTTATTATGTAACTTTCCTACTCTATGTACACTACCGGTCATATGTTCAAGACCAGAGGGATAGGTAATTTTCAAAGCTTCGTAATACTTAATTAGCGTGAAATAATTTGACAAAATTGGTGCCAATTTGTTGCACACATGCTTAAATATCATTTTAACAAAAAAATAAGGAGTTAGCCCGTTGGATTGTTGTTTTTTTTTGGGGAAATGCTCAAATATGGTTCATTTTGGAATCACGCCCGTGTCTTTATGCTGCTCGTAATCCAACCTTTATTTTACGTACTATTCCAATTGAAATGACATCAACACGGTTTAAAATAACAAACCTTTAATGAATTTGGTTCAGTTTTAAACGATCGGTGCGACTTTGAATTCGTACTAGTGAAGAAATTATCTAGCACAGAAATTTTTGTAGAAATATTCCGACGTTGGCATTTTGAAGAATCATTATTTCACTTCATAATGAAAAGAAAACCAGAGATATATAGCCAAGAAACTTCATGTTTCAAAGATTGCAGTACAGCAAACAATAAAAAAAATTCCAATATTCGAGTAGTATGGAGGAATAATCCAGATAAGGACGACCCAGAATCACGAACGAAGGACTGGATCAACTTATCGTGCTATCAAGCAAACATAATCAAATGTTAACAGCACCAGATATCGCCTCGGAGACTAAAAGGAAAGCGTTTCAAAAATATAGTGATTATCAGTCCAACAGGAATGGCCAGCTTGGGTTCTTTGGCATCGGAATTAGTCAATTGAAGATTGGTTAAAAGTGTTTTTGTAGAATCGAAATGAAAGCATGAAAGTTATCCATACATCATTTCTAACATACTTTATGTAATTTAATTGATTCACACAAGAAAGCAAATTATCATGTGTCATTATAATAAGTAAATAAGGCACTTTGTTTGTATATACATATGTTATCTATAGGCAACAATTTCACTCATTCATATTATTTTGTGAACACTATTTTACCGCATAATGAAACTACACTCAATCTTCATTGCGTTTACGATTTGAATTCATCGTATACGAATTTTGACCATGCAGAACTCAATACTTTCGTTAATATTATATATACATGTAGTCCTCGATTTACGACGATTCGCACTCATGTATGACCGATACCTGCAACCAGTGCCCTTAAGGAGATATTAAATGGCATATACTTTCGAGATATTAGTACATATGACATAATTATTCATTATACCATCATTATATTCGGCATTGGTTTTAGATGTGTACCTATATTTTGTGAATCCAATGCATTTGTGGTTGACTTCATTTATAAGACGATTTATAATAATATATGCACAAACAGTGTACAATTTTTGTGTGTTAATAGTTAATAAATTGTGCCTATAATGACTTGTAAAGGGAATAGTGGTATAAAGAAGAAAAGTGCTTGTAATCTGAAATTGTCTCGTTCAACGATCTCTACTATTTTAAAAGATATAGAACGAATTCGCGAATGATCTTAGTCAGTCAAATCCACAATTATAACAAAGAAAGACTCGAAGGCATCCAAAAAATGGAAAAATACTAGTTATTGGATGGATGATAAGACTGCGAAACAATTTCCATTGCGCACAATAAATACAAAAAGAGAAACCACAACATATTTGAAGATTTAAGATAAAGAAGTTTGTCAATTGCAATCGAACTTTTGGTGTAAGCCATGGATAGTTCGCGAGATTTAAAAAGGGCGAATTACCTGATGTAAAAATTGGTGGAGAGGCAGCAAATGTCGATTACAAAGCTGCTGAAGACTTCATTGAACAGTTCAATACGTTGATTAGAAATGAAGAATATATGTCGATGAAACCAGGCTATATTGAAAGCGATGCACGAGGAAGACAAAAATTCGAAGAAATGGTTGCAGATTAAGAATGAATTTTAAGTGTGAACCGCCAAATTCAAAAAAACTAGAGTTCGTTGCAGCATAATAGAAAAATCCCGCTTCGCATAAATAGGTTGTAGAAACTGGAAGTAAAATAATAATAGCTTGTTTTGAAAAATTGGAGTGCTCTTCTGACAAACTCACCCAGATATCATATAAAAGGCTGATCTTTGTATTTTTGTTTCTAATCAGTCACTAATTAAATCAATTAGATTTTCATAGTCATAGAAAATGAATTCCAAACCCAGGAATCGTCCTTACTAGTTTTCGGAAAATATTGTAAGAGTTGTTTTCAAGTTATATGAGTGCTCTAAAAATACTTTGGAAACTTCTTCTTCATCTACATACTTTAAAATTGAATTAATTCAAGAAAACTATCAAAATTATTACATAGATTCGACTAGATAAAATCCAAAATTGTATTTTGTTATCAAAAGATGTAATTTTATCTCTTGTATTACAAATTGTAATACTTTTTCCTTGTAATGATAAGTTAAAAATATCTGCCAGATATGCAAGTTTTATCAACCATAAAGGATTTATTAACAAAATTTTGTCCCGAATAATTTTGTTTTGTTGAGTTATTCAATATGAAGTAGAAGATATTTAAATGTGTTGCAGTTTATAACACCTTTCCAAATTGTCGCGGAACACAAGTGTTCCGCGGAACATAGTTTGGAAAACCGTGCATTATATGAATTCAACTTGCAATCGAGGTGCAAGAACATATCTTCGTTGAGGAAGTCGAGGCATACCCGTACACGTAATGATGATTTTCAATTTTGTTTCAGTCTCATGAGCGCCACTAGCTACATGCCGTACAGCGGTTCTTACAATCCTCACGGCTATCAACCCATGCCCTTCAAATATACGTCGTGTCCTGCCACCGAACACACTACGATATACGGGTACGTATACATATATGGACGTCTAAAACACACAATATACAGCTGGTCTGGAGAATATTGAGATTCGAATCGATTTTTAGGTACAACCGAGAGGAGAGCGTACTGTCGGGAAGTGGTGGATCGAGTGGATCCGACCATCTCACAACTAAGGAACATCACGGTGCGTATTCTGTGTGCATTTACATACATATTTGCGTGAAAGTGGTTCGAGTTATCCATTGGTTCGATCTTTTTGCAGGCAATCAAGACGGTAAGTCAAATTCGAGCGGTTCGCAGGGTGAGCCGTCGGCCGTTCCAGCCGTAATACCGACCGGTAACGGAAACAACAACGGCACTGGCTCCAGTTCCGGAGGCCGTCGCAGTCACAGCTCGGGATCCGATCGCGGCTGTGCTCCGACCGATCACACGAGACCTGTGATTTTCCTCTAGGAGAGAAAGTCGCGTGAGAAGGGTCAATGTAGACCTCTATGAACTCGTTTTAAATAAAACCAAATTATCACCACTATCGTAAGCGACGGTCGTTTACTCTCGTAGCGAAACAACTCGATATGTTATTGAAATTTTATAATAAAAGTCATTATATTTGGGCACAAATTCAAGATCAAAAGAAGAAATTCGTTCAATATCAAGTTAGAAAATAATCGTTATAAATATTTGAATTTATCTGTTATAATTTATTTTATCGTATAATTAGGTTCATCAGAATGGTATATGTATATGCGGGTGAGGCAGAAACAATTAGACCAATTCTATCTTGAAAATGAACAGGAAGGAAACTATATATGTATGATGTACCGTCACGTTTTTACTTTAATATGCGGTCTCACTGTCTCAGTTCTCGCGTGGGACAGTGAGACTGAATGATACCGACCCTGATCTTAAATGAATAGGGCCAACCCTAACTTAACCTAACCTAACCTGACCCTTAAATAAATAGATGTTGGCTGCTAAGATATGTTTTGTTTGTTTTTTTTGTGAAAATATCGATGAAACAAAACTTAAAAATAACATATCTTAGCAGCCAACGCCTATTTATTTAACCCTTTGCCCGCGGCAATAAATATAGCGAACAAGCCCTGTATGCGGCGGCACCTTTTTCGCGAATTCGGCAATCGAGTTTACGACCTTAAATACAGATTTTAATATTTACTCAAGTAACCAGATATGTTAATTAACACATAAAGTATTATTTTAAACAATAAAATACATAATATATCTCGTAGTTTTGGCTTAATTGTCAAATAATCATTCTTCATACAATTGAGACGTATCGTCGCCATTGTTCAATAGACGTGACGTCACATAAACGAAGTTTCAGTATGGTTTCACAAAAAACTAATTTTGACTGGTATATATTCATTTTAAGCAAATTGAATAGATGGCATTCAACTCTCAGTAATATATTCAACCAATTTTGAACCTTAAAACAGTTGAAATGGGCGCATATAAGGCTCAAAATCCCGTGCAAAGTTCAGAAATTCTATGGAAGACAGCCGCGCTACAGACTTGTCGCGCAAAGCTTCTATAGAAAACGGCCGCGGGCAAACGGTTAATGGTCAGGTTAGGTTAGGTTAAGTTAGGGTTGGCCCTATTCATTTAAGATTAGGTTATTAGGGTCGGTATTTTCTTCGCTGCTGACGATATTTTGATAGAAATGCTTCGACAACATTATGGGGCGGCAGGAAAATACAAAAATTATAATAAACAAGTCGTTGCTACGATACAAATAAAAAAGATATATAATCGACTGCGATTCAAAGGTATATCGCGTACTAAAGTAGCTCCGTACTTAGCCTATTGAGATCCACTAGGCACCGAGCATACCTCAATATCTAATCGGACTTAGTACAATCCTTGTGATCCGTCTTCTAGTTTTTGTAATGGTTCAATTCTGACAGGATCGAGTATAACTACATAGGTAGACAGACGCACACTGTTAATTTATGTTCATTGCCTTCAGACTATCCAAGAGTTGAAGAGTAATAATGTCCAAGCGGAAATTTAACTAATTGTGATATGGAAAATTTATTTCACTCACCCGGATGAAGTGTTCGTCTTCAAAATACTAGTCGCCTGATTGTTTCCATCCCACCTTTTATATATGTTTATGTGTATTATCGTGTATTTTGTACCTTTCATAGTGAAATCAGTTTTTTTTTCTTTTAATTAAAGACAACTTCGTTGATATCGATCAATATGGCCGTATTTGTTGACCTCAAATGTATTTAACATGATATTATTTTATACGTTGACAGAAGGAATGCATTTTATATGGACGTCTGCATTTAAATTTGTTTCTCCCACATATGACTATTGTTTTTATTGGGGTCTTCGGAAGAATTGCGTAAATTTTTTTAAATTAAAATAATCGTCTCGTAATTTATGTATAGATGCCAAAAATTACAATATTGTATCCATAGCATAATTTTTTACTGTATCGATTGAAAGATATATACATAAATGAAAATTATTGAATTGAGACGGTGAATTTGCTGTCGATTTTTCACAATCAAGTATACGCTAATGTTTAATGATTAAAAAAAAAATCGTGTATTGAGAGCCTAAATAACATTTTTCAAAAATAACTTTATATAATATACATATATTTGTATGAATGTATCGATTTATATAAATAATAAAAATAAAGACGCATTTGTGTATATTGAATATTTGAAATGCAAATTATTATATTGTACATTATTATTATGATTTTATTCGTCTGAATTAATCTTTTTATTTTGAATATATATATATATATATATATATATATATATATATATATATATATATATATATATATATATATATATATATATATATATATATATATATATATATAATCAATTCAATATTTGCGAATTAATTTTTTTTTTTTGTTTTGAAGAATTGGTGCTAGAATTAATTCAATTTATATTATTTGTAATCATGACATGTGTATGTATGTATGTATTATTATTAAATGATTTGGTTGTATAAAATCGTGAATTCTGTTAGATCTTACATTTTAATGTTTTTTCTTTATATATTTCGCATGTCAGTGTAATTTATTTATATTTATTTATTGTACATGTATGTATGTTTGTGGATGATATATATATATATATATATATATATATATATATATATATATATATATATATATATATATATATATATATATATATATATATATATATAAAAAGAAAATTGTTGATTTGTAAATACAATATGAGGGAGAAAAGTGTCTATCGATATATATATATATATATATATATATATACGTATGTATGTATATAAATGAACGACGGTGATGACGGTATTTGGGAAATATTATCTGATGATTTGAAGAACGTTTCCTGTGCAGTATTCGTAATTGGAATTCACCGATAACAAGGAAATTTACTATTTGCTTTCTGTGATCTTTTCATGTTTTTTTTTTTTTCAATTTATCGTATTCAAATACATTTACAATTAGTTGTTTGCTTTAATTTATTATACGTTAATTGATAATTTTCGATGGCCATATATTTATAATGTATTGTATAAAAAAAAAAAATACAATAATTTATTTACTCTTTAAGTAGTAAATTATTGCATCGTTCAGCGCAGTCTAAATTTTTAAGCTGAATTTTGTAAACCCATTGCGTTAAATATGTAGAATCAGCTTCAAAAATATATTTAATAATAAAAAATCACATCATTTCAAATGACGAACCGACGACTATCATCGTATTGGGTTTTGCGAATGTGCAAAGTGTAGGATTTAGTACGAAAGTATACTCATAACAATACATGATGTACAGGGAATAGATAATAATTCATTTATTATTAAGTAGAAGATTTAACTATATATATATGATAATATTGTAGAGTTTCAAAGTTTTTCGATGACGATATTAGCGAGTAATATTGTTTTGTGGGACGATGACGCTGGAAGCTAGCGTGTGTGCTTACGTCTGCGTCATTATGCGTATGTAAATTTATATGCAGATGTATGCACACATATTATATATTCAAGTATTTATAAGCAATAGATGTTTTTTGTACATATATTTGACAAAGATTCCCCCATTCGTTTATTATTTTTAACCATTTGACTGCCGCTTTAATTTACGCTGAATCCCATTTTTCATGCGATTTGATCTTTTGTGCTGTTTTTATTTTTTCATTTTGAAAGCAGTTCTGTTCGAAAGTGGCAGCTGAACGGTTAATAACAATATTTTGTATATATACATATATCTATATAATATGATAATGATTTTTATATAATTTGTACTGAGATTGATTTTTATGTTATAGTTTATACATATATATCAAGACTTTGTTTATTTATTTAATGAATTTATACTGTTTCAGTGAATAAATTTAATAAAAAAAAAAAAAAACGTCTTTTTGAATTCGTATTATTACAAATTTATTTTTCAAAATATACATACATATTTTTAAATATTAATTTCTAGCTTTAAATTATTCATAGTGAATTCCATCAACGTAAAAGGCCAAAGTCGTGTCACAGCATTTATTGGTGATTAATGAGATACACGCACTGGCAGTGCTCCGTCCAGAATGTCTTAAGTACCGCCTTATAACGGATCGGTCGCTCCTGGGCATCTTCGACGTCCGGTTACTTCCCTATTTTTTAGGCATGTACCCGGATATGTATTCCCACGGTATCGGTCACCTCTGAGAAGGGACCAATACCGGCCAATTCGGTGGCCATTGTTTAGCCTACTTGCACTTAGTCTAGAGATAATCCTTGAGACCAATTATAACGGTCACACAGTCTCTGGGATGCTACTCGGCCTAATCCGATTGCACTTACTCGGCGGTGTACGTAACAATATTATTGAAAAGATTATTATAAAAAATAAATTCATTTGACATTTGTAAACTCTTAGACACTAATTAAACATGTTTGCAAAAAACAGGGCTTTGGAATCAGTGTAGTTGAAAATCGATTAATTCAAATCCTGACGTCGCATTTATTTATATTTTTAATTAATATTGAATTGCTAACGACGTGTAGAATGTATGCAGTCTTAGCTTTTATCTTAATTAATTGTAATGATTTATGTGTTTATGTGTATATGCATGTATAATGTTTGTATGTATTGTATGTGTATGTGTATATGTATATATATATATATATATATATGTATATGTGAATATATATATGTGTAGGTGTGTATGTATGTATATGTATATGTGTATTTTTATATTTATGTATGTATGAATGTGTATTTGTGTATACGTGGAAGTATTTGTGTATATTTGAATGGTGTACATATATGTTTATATAATTGTCTTTGGCCAGGAAGGCGCATTGGGTTTACCTGTTAGGCCTTCTTGGTGTAAATTCAATAAAAAAATATATAAATAAATCTTATATATTTAGGCCCATTGCATGTAGAAAAGGTTAATGATTTATGAGCTACATATATACAAAAATATTCGAAAATAAGCCCATTCCTAACTTTAGTTGGCAAAATTACTACAACCTAAAAATTCAATTTACATTTCAAAACTTATAATCGGAGTCAGATCGTCCAAGTCGTATTTTTTTAATGACTCCGCAGACCTGATACAAACGAATAGTTAAAATACGATCAATTTACCCTGTGTATGCCAATCGAAGGCTCACAATATATTATTTTTAAACAGGGAAATTTTAAGAAAATTAGAAATGACAATCTATATACATATATACTGTTTCAGTGAATAAATATAATAAAATTGAAATCCACGCAAAAGTTGAAAGCTTAAATTTCGACCCTTATAAAAAATGTTAACCGATCCTTCGGCTGTAAAAGCAGGTATTAGTTCTTTGTGTATATCGTAAGAAATTTGTTTTGTTGAAATACCCAAAGTGAAATATCCTGTAAATGTTTACACACGTAAAATGAAATAGTTAAAAAGTTATTTAATTTCACTGAGGGTCCATATTTTCTCACAGAGATCGGGGCCCACTTGCCATCAAGCAATGTCGCTTGTATGGCCAGTCCGCCACAGGTTGTACCTCCTGCCCGCACGGCTATTTATCGGATGGCTCATATTTCAAGAAAACGAGGTTACCAGAGATTATTTTAGCCTTTTTTTCTGGTAGCCTGCGCTCATCACTATTTTCATAATTTTATGTGATGTATGAGTGGAATTTTGATCTTCTCTCTTCGATTTGGGCCTCGCAGGGATGTTTTGTATTTACGGTTGGTTCTTATATATGTACATATCGGTGCTGGCTAGAGGTGCAAAACATTCCCTACTATATATCATGTTTATTTGTTACTTTTACTTGCAATTGTTTTTTTATGATTATATATAAATGCACTTTTGTCTGTATATATATTTTTCTCTTCCGTGTTATATTTTCGACCACTGAGGCGCTTTAGGGATTTCAGTGATGCCACAATGATCCAAACTTAAATAAAATAAAATAAATAAATTTGACCTCCACAAACAGGAAAGTGCCAAAATTAATCATCACAATATACATATAACATATATACAATAACAACTCACCTCGAAAAGTTTCCACAAATAATATATAGCATATTTACAATGAGATTTCCCCTTGAAAAGGCTCCTTAGATATATAACATATTTAAAATGATTACAATATATGTACATATGTATATTATAATGATAATTTCCTTCAAAAAGTCTCCTTAAATATTATTACTTACTTATTATTGGTAACCAATACAGTTCCAAATTAGCTTAAAACGTTCATTTCTACGAACATGTCAAAATATACAGAATATATAAAGATAATTTTAAGGCTACTTAATAACATTATCAGGTATATATGTATGTAGTTTAACCCTTCAGGGATTCACCAATCGGAACTTTTGGATGCATTCAATTAACCAGCCGACCGGCAAGGATTTTATATGCTTCATATTATAAGCAAGTTCAGGCTGCTTTCTGTAAATGATATAATGCCCACAATGGGCTAGCGTGTCATTCTTGCCGACGTGGAACGGCACCAGAGCCTCTGCTTCCGGAATCGCTTCCGGATCCGGTTCTCTCTTCAAAACCAACCCTCCTCCGTTGACGACGAGCTTTGTCAGTATCTGCCTGTTGACATAAAGATCTTTGTTGATGTCGTAGTTCGTGTTTAAGTCATGGAAGTAAAAGTGGCAACCGTTGAAGAGTGGCGGATACATCTTCAAGCGGTTCATGTGTGAGAGTCTGAAGCAGTCCGAGTTGGGTCCGAGTCCGATGATCTCGTGCCGCTGCCAATCGGCGAGCTCCGACTCATCAGAATTGATTATCCATTCGATGCTGATGACCGGCACGCCGAATAGCACAGCCGTGAGGGTGTCTAAGTTCAAGCCGCAATGTAAATCGTTTACGAGTACGTGCGTGACGTCTTTGTCGATCGACTTTGCGATCTTAAGATTTGGGTGGTGTTTCTCCAAGTTTTTCAACTTGGACGATGTGTCCGTGTATAAATCCGACGGGTATATGTTGAAGATCTGGTCTTGGTTGAAGCCGCACAGGACGGCAGTCATGGAGTGCATTTTATAGTGGTTTTCGCTCCACGTTGATGCAGTGAGAATCTTTTTCACATCTTCACCGGCTAAATCATACGGCGACACTCCTTTTGAGTTTCGCATGTGTACATCGGCGCCGTATTCGACTAGGAGCTTAATAATGACGAGATTGCCCTTTTTGATGGCCTCGTGAAGCGGAGTGTCGTTCATCGGTCCAGGTACGTCCGGAAGAGCGTTCTTCTTCAGAAGGAGTTCCACTAGTTCTGCCAGGTTGTTGATTACAGCTTCGTGCAGCGGAGTCCAGCCGGCGTTGTCTGCGGTGTTGGGATTTGCATCCGAGTTGAGCAAATCTATAGCTTTCGAAACGTTCTGGGAAGTGCACGCCGAATGTAAAGCGGTTTCTCCTTTTTTGTTCCGTTTCGCGGCCTTTGAAGAAGTAGACATGAGACTTTCGTTCGGTAGGTCGTTCATTTTTTCAATGACTACTCTTGGCGTTTTTAATTTCGGGCCTCTTTTGAGCGGGGCTATACACTTCAATTTCGATTTGTTTAAAGATACTGTGGTCGGTTCCTTGGAACGCGAATTTCCATATACAATCTCCGTGTTGTAGACGAAATCCTTCTGAATTTTGGGTGTTCTGTTCCTGCACGATCTTTTATTCCGATCGCGTTCACAATCATCGAGTGACGATTTAGTGTGAGTAGTGGACGGTTGTACCGATGGTGGCATCTTCGGTCTACCTCGTTTCGGTCTTTCTTTGACAGACATGATGTTTTCCTTGTCAGTTATGATTGTAGGCAATTGTTGAAGCAAGGCGACACAAGCCGAGTGCGCTGGCTTGTAGTGGTCGTCCTCGAAGCCCTCGAGCAGCTTCTTCACTTGCCTGACCTGCTCCAACAACTCCATGCTCCCTTTCAAATGACAGAATTGCGCGAAATCCTCACTTGACATAACTGTTGTCAGTTGACGTTTCACACAAACATCAGTCTGGACCATGAACCATGCTTGCCGACAAAGAAATGTTAAAATAACAGAAACATTTCTTGTATCAATAACAGGTACGCGTACGCTGCAATGGTGCGTACGAACCAAACCAACGAACGGTCTCTGGGTCAACTTTTTAAACCAGTAGCGTACAAAATATCGAAATGAAAATTAAATATCAAAATTTAAAACTATTATTATTATATTAAAATTAAATTCAAATATCAAAATAAAATTTTAATTAAAACGAAGAAAAATAAAACAGAACATGCACAATTTAAATAAATTTTCGAGATTGACATAAAATTAGATCATCAACAATCACATACAGGTAATCCTCGACGAGAAAACTGGTCACACACTAAAACTGGTCACACACCCTAAGATTTTATCCTTGTATTGACATAGGTTTGACAGTGATTCAGGGGCGTCATTTGGGCGGGGGCCGGGGTGGGCAGCTGCCCCTTCCCCCCTAGATTTGAACGGGACTATCCACGTTGTTTAATGTATTATGAATTTGAATTGAAATACTAAACCAACAAAAATATAATATTTAAATTCTTAAGAACACTGTCAGGTATAAACAAAACGATTTTTCCCAGAAAAAATGGTCCAAAGGGTCGTTTTGGTATATTTCACTAGAGGTAGGATAGCCAAGGGGCCGCTCATTGTTCCATTATTGAAAACCCTTTGTAAAAAGGGTTCGGCAAACCTTTAACAATGCATTTACAACATTTGAACAATACGCGGCACGCTCTGGGTCCGGGCTTTATATATCACTGTCAAGCAAGGATAAACACTACCATGCAATTTCAACGACACGGCTCGAATGTTTCGTTTTGAAAAGACTATCCCATGTATGCCGTACGATATGTTTAAAATTATCTACAAAAAAACCCACGTCCCACATTCAACGCTGTGTGATTTCGCCCTTACAAGCGGAAATGGCTCCCACGTTGGGATGCGCATGGGCGTGCAGGTGCCCTCCAGGAGTACGATATAAAGTCTACGATATAAATAGTCACACCCTAAAATCGGTCAAACAGTTTTTTCGTGACCGATTTTAGGTTGTGACCAGTTTTCTTGAGACCAGTGTGGCGGCTCGCTTATACGACATGGTCGAGTTTGGTTGCCTTCCTGCGAGTGGGAACCAACTCGGCTGGGTTCGGAGAGCTGCTACTCACTCTGTCTTCAGCTGTCATATAATAAACACGTGCATTAACATGCCAGTCGTCTCATTCGTTCATCCTCCATACTGGTGACCCCCGACATCGAGCCACGCAGCCTCGATCAATTTCAACATGCCGCTCATCCCTGCCTCGCCGAGCCAGGCGGGGAAGCAACCCGCCGCGCCCCCATCGCCATCAACACAGCACGCCGCGGCCCGCGGGTGACAATAAACGAGCAGACACGGCTACCTACCTACCTACCTACCTACCGACGTCCAGCCACAACGTCGATGACAGGTGCTTTAAAAAATGGGGGAGCGAATGAGACGACGATCTTGACAGCTGGATGTGGAGTCATGCGCGATCCACTACACATAGAACGGTCATCCAGCACCACAAGACATACACCACCTCAGCACCATCATCATCATCATCATCATCATCATCATCAAGGCCCCGTCCGTCCCCACGAGCGTCGTCACGCCGAGACGGGCGGTAGCGCTACAACACCTCCACGAGCCACAACGACTCACAGTCCAGCTCGGAGTATCATCAACCACATCGATGCCCCTGCCGCCCCCGCCGCCCCACCAACCGACATCAGCCTCGGAAGAGCGGCGCCGCCGCAGCATCGCATCGCATCGGCGCGACCATCGGACCACCCACCGTCCTGCTCGCGACGTCACCGCCCTCGAATCTACCGACCATTCAGGGCGGTACACCTATGTACACAGCGGATGACCCACGTCAACATTTTTTTTCTCCCCACTCAATAATTTTTTTTTCTCTTTGTGTAACAATAATTTTTTTCTTTTGTAAAATTTGTTTCTTTGTAATTTTGGTATCGCTGATGCTGGGGGGGGAGTGATGTGGCGGCTCGCTTATACGACATGGTCGAGTTTGGTTGCCTTCCTGCGAGTGGGAACCAACTCGGCTGGGTTCGGAGAGCTGCTACTCACTCTGTCTTCAGCTGTCATATAATAAACACGTGCATTAACATGCCAGTCGTCTCATTCGTTCATCCTACATACCAGTTTTAGTGTGACGGGTGATCACGCGTGACCGATCTAAAGCGACCGACTGTCCTGTGACCGGTTCACATTTGACCAGACTATCTTCTCATCAGACTTCGAGTCCAGTAGTAGCCTTAAAGTTCCTGGAACTCCCACCCTTTTCATATGCAGCTGTTACAGAACAGCCAGAAACCGTCTCCGCAGAAGAAAGACCTCGCCACAACCAGCGTTGATGAGAGTTCCAGCTTCTCTTCCGCCATCTCATACAGAACTAGGAGAACCCCTACGAACCCTACGACACGTCTAGGTCATTCCACGATTCCCCTTTATATTGTACTCCTGGAGGGCACCTGCACGCCCCTGCGCATCCCAGTGTGGGAGCCATTTCGGCTTGTAAGGGCGAAATCACACAGCGTTGAATGTGGGACGTGGGTTTTTTTGTAGATAGTTTTAAACATATCGTACGGCATACATGGGATAGTCTTTTCAAAACGAAACATTCGAGCCGTGTCGTTGAAATTGTATGGTAGTGTTTATCCTTGCTTGACAGTGATATTTATTTATTTATTTATTTTAAACAGACCATTGTGGCATAACAGGAATTCCTAAAGCGCCACAATGGTCAAAAAATATAACACAAAAAAGAAAAAAAACAAAATAACAATTAACATAAACATAAATACATCCATACATACATAAAAAATAGCATTTATAATAACAGATAAAGTAAAAATATCAAATAAAATATAGCATAAGGAATGCCTTGCACCTACAGCCAGTTTCAATAAATATGTAAGAAACAACTACAAATACAAAACATCCCTGTAAGGCCCAAATGGAAGAGAGTTAATCAAAATTTCACTCATAAATCACAATCAATCATGAAAACAATGATGAGCGCAGACTACCAGATAAATGGGTTAGAGTAATTTCCGACAATTTACGCTCACTAAGGTGGAAAATATCACATTCAGTCTCGGCAGCAACGATTTCATTAAGAAGTCGGATAGCTCTTGGAATAGGAGCCATTCGAAAAAGGACTGTGCGGGCAGGAGGTACAGCCAGCAAATGATGATGTCTACCACGCACATAGTGAATAGGGACATAAAGCCCCAACTGCTCCAGCAACAACGGGCATGACGTATTACCACGTAAGAGCAGGAGAACGAAACGAATTAATGAGAAGTTTCTCCGAAGTTCAAGGGAATTATACCCAAGCATGCCCAAAAGGAAAGGAGTGGGGTAGAGATATGGGTAATACCCATATTCTTTCCTATATAGGAAACGAAGAAATGCTTTTTGCACTTTCTCAATCATCAGAGAGTAATTTGCTTCATGCGGATTCCACACAATCGCATTATACTCTAGCTTACTTCTCACAAGCGAATTGAAAAGCAAGCGAGAAGACAAAGGATTGGAGAATAATCTTGCATATCTCAAAACAAATCCAAGTCGACGAAAGGAACGATATATATAAAGGTGATATATAAAGCCCGGACCCAGAGCGTGCCGCGTATTGTTCAAATGTTGTAAATGCATTGTTAAAGGTTTGCCGAACCTTTTTTACAAAGGATTTACAACAATGGAACTATAGGGGATGAACGAATAAGACGACTGGCATGTTAATGCACGTGTTTTATTTATGACAGCTGAAGGCAGAGTGAGTAGCTAGCTCCGAACACAATCGAGTTGGTCCCCACTCGCAGGAAGGTGACCAAACTTGACCATGTCGTTAGGGAGCCGCCACAGAACAATGAGCGGCCCCTTGGCTATCCTACCTCTAGTGATTTTTTTTCTGGGAAAAATCGTCGTGTTTATACCTGACAGTGTTCTAAAGAATTTAAATATATTATTTTGGTTGGTTTAGTGTTTCAATTAAAATTCATTATACATTAAACAACGAGGATAGTCCCGTTCAAATCTAGGGGGGGGGGCGGCCGCCCACCCCGGCCCCCGGCCAAATGACGCCCCTGAATCACTGTCAAACCTATGTCAATACAAGGATAAAATATCGCTGAAAACACTCCAGGGGATGATTTTTGGGACTGCATGCCTCAGGAATGCCTTTGCGTGCTTGTGTTTATTTGCATGTGCAAAAGTATTTAAAAAAAAAAAACACGTGCCGCGTGCCTCTCAATGTGTTTTCGCCCTTATAAGCATGTGTGCATATATACATAATTATATGAAATGACGTAAAAATATTTTAATTTCAACAAAAATTAAATTTTATCTAAAATTCAATCCTTATAAATAATACAGAATAATTTTACACGAATTGTATAGTATGTGTTTGGTTCAAATAATCATTTATTTTTGTAATCATTTTTTTCTTGGAACTGTGGCGGCTCGCTTATACGACATGGTCGAGTTTGGTTGCCTTCCTGCGAGTGGGGACCAACTCCGCTGGGTTCGGAGAGCCGCTACTCACTCTGCCTTTAGCTGCCATATAATAAACACGTGCATTAACATGCCATTCGTCTCATTCGTTCATCCCCCATAGAACTATATAAAGAAAATTTTGTTTTTAATACTTCTTATATTCCTCAAATATATAGATAAATCGTGATTTTGAAATGTCCTAATTTTTTTACTGACATGTATGTATATTTTTCTACCTCACAGAGGCGTATTTAAAACTGCAGCTGATAAAAAGCTTGTAATTATACTGAGTAAGTCAATACTTAAAGTTACCTACAGATTTAAAAATTTCGTCAGACGACAATATCGAAAGTGAAGTAAAAAGAGGCTAGTAATAAAAATCAGCGGTTCTCAAATGCCCAAATGCTTTTGGTGCAGTCATCAATGGTTTTATTGTAATATTGTTCATGGCTATTCTTATAAAAATATGATTACAAAAATTATGTAGACCCTGGCTAGATTGTTAGGGACACTTCGTAAATTTCAAAAATTTTACGTACACTAATATATTATCAGAAGTGGGTTTACAAATAAGTAGATACGCATTTTTTTTATTGTTTCTTAATATTTACTGATAAATAAGTTTATTAATATTTAGTGATGCCACTTTTATTTTTTAGACAAAAAGATACTCTCTTAGGCTTACTCTCAATGCAAGCTATTATGGTTTTTTTTAATATCAGGGTCTCCCTGCCACACTACAAGGATATTTTTTTTAAAATGGATATATTGGAACACGGGAGCTTATTAATTTTACATTTTAGAACATGCCAAACATTTGTATGCCAAAACATACCATGCACTTCGTTTTTATATAAAATTCTGTAGAAGAGCAGTATTACACTAATTCCTTTGTGTGTCAATAGAGAAGGATATAAAGAGGAGCGCACAAAAAACATAAACCCAAAAGGTTCCATAACAAGTTATTTATGACTGTTTCTAATCCTCGCAAACGTCAAACAAACAGGTGTCCCTTAAATTCTGGCCAGGGACTATTTATACACATATGAATAAATAAACAGACAAACAATAAATTATGTAAGTACGTACATACATTTTGTATGTATTACAAATTATTTTTGAGATAAGTTTTATATGTTGTTTTTCTCAAATCAGGTCAATTGTATGAACTAACGTTATAAATAATAGAAACCGCAGCTTGGCATAAGAAGTTGCTTTGATATTTATTTTCAATTTAATTATATACAGAGTATTTATGTACATCTAATTCATTAATATTGAAGCCAGCTGACAAATCCGACTAGTATTGGAAGAAATAAATATTAAATCATTACAATTTGGATTATTTTTGAGTAAATACATAGTTGTTTGATAACTTATATTATATTAACTTCTTAATGATTTTTTGGAGTTCAAATAAGAGGCCTAACAACATATTTGTACATTTATTTATGCGTATTGTATGTTAAAAAGATTATTTATGCGTTCTTGGAATAAAATAGTTTTACATATCTACGTATACGTGCATATATGTATGTGTGTATTATGTATAGAAATATTTTAAGAAAAAATATTTTAATATATTATTTTTCAACAAAATCTAGTAAGTCAATACCAGTAAGAAGCCACTTAACAACCCATAAAAATTCAAAGCCGCATTTGGCAAACATCTCCTTGGAAGCACTATTGTTCATAACAATGCAAGCGAATACTTCGATGCCCCTTTCGGCCACTTTCTTACTCATTAATTTAACGAGCATCTGTCCATAACCTTTTCGTTTATATTTCTGTAAAAGAAAAAAAATAAACCAGTGAAACAATTCCATTACATTGCAGTTCAATTCAAACACTAACATCTTTCACTTGCAACGCATGCAAATCTCCACGAATGCTGGTGAAGATCCATCCGATAATTTCGTTACACTCCTCGTCGATCAAACCGATAGCAAAACCTCTACTGAGCAGATTCTGGAAGTACATAATTGAACCGGGATAACGATGCGGCCACAATTCATCGATTTCATTGGCATATTCCGGTCCTATAGTTTCTACTCGTACATTCGGACGGCTTCTAAAAATTACAAAATAATTATATTGTATAATTGAATGTAGTTTTGCGTAATGGACCTAATCCCTATGACACGCTAAATTATTCTTATTTGTGTAGTAGTTCAGTAACTCCTATTTTCGTTTCCCAAAATCTGTATAAGATTCCTACAGACCGACCTATCTTTTATAGCTAAATTCTAAAAGCATCCAGAAAATCTATCCTTTCACCTTTTAAATCGTAAGAAAATTCATATACAAAACATTAAAATCATTCTAATTATTTCAGTTGACTATATTAAATCAGTTCTTCCCGTTAGGAGCGTTAAAAAATTGTTATTGTATTGTAAAATAAGGTTTATGTCCATTACGTAAAACTACGTCTAATTTTTAATAAAAAAACATCAGTATTAGACTAACGGGATGTCAAAGTTCTTAGCTTTTTCTATAGAAATGGTAGCAATGACAGTCTCATCTGTTTTCGCATCGTAACCAATCGTCTTCAATGCTTTTCCAAGATGAGGATGAATTTCTGGCATAACACTGCAGTATATATTTATTTTGGATCTGTCGATGCGTTTGGTTTTCATCACAGCATCCATTAATTTAGTTTTATCGTCATTCATACAAAACAATGCTATTTCCACATTAATTGGAGACTGAAAGTTAAACATACACGGTTTGATTGACGGAACATATTATGTATATAATATTAATGAGTAAGAAATGATTTCGTATGAACTTTTTCATTTAAATTTTTATAACTTCATTACTCAAAAAAAAACAGGGTACTCGTAGTTTCATTACAGGAAAATTAAATTATTAAAATTTATTTGTATGTTTGATATATGACGTGTATGGTTTGAGATAAAAAATATATGTAGTACATACATACATACATACATACGTTGGTGCAAATTTTACAACCATCACATTCAAAATGACAAATCAGCTCTAAGATAAGATAAATCAGAATTTAGAATAGGCAGTCAAATGAAAAGCATACGACTCCTCAAATTCTAATAAATAAATATACTAAATACATACATATATGAACTATTCTGTACTTATGTATGTAATATATGTATATGTAGTCTACATATATCACTGACTTTGTATAATATTTTTGGCTAGTTTCAGTAATTATTAATTAGAAATCACTAAAATATCTCTATTATGAAAAAATAGTTTAAAAATTCGTAGGAGTTTAGCGTTTAAAAAGGTTTAAAATCTCCTCACAGTCATCCAAACGAATACGATGCCATTGTTGGGATCCCCAAATGGTGCATATAAATTAGCGGGGTGGCCTGGGTCCTTTTCCACGTTGAGGATCTGAGTTTTAAGAGTAGCCCTGGCTGTGAGTCCACTTGGCTCGGCAAACATTGACATCAGCGAAGGCCAACGGCTTCGATCGACAATTTCCAAAGGATCCGCCATGTCACACAACAGGAAGGTTGATCTCTGACTGTGATATTGATATAGGTTGGCGGTGTTATATACTATGCAAATACTATATGTTAAGATGCTTGCAGGAGTATGCAATATTTCATGTAGTCAATTGTTTAAATTCAAGTCTATAGAAAAGTTGAATTCAATCAATATGTATACTATTATAAAATAAAAATCAAATTTTTTTTACAAGCTTTGTATTAAGAAGTTTCTTTTACTCGATCTTACCTAACCTCCAAAGATAAAATGGACTTTATTTAAAAAACAGTTTATTTCATAAAGTATTTAAATTAAATTTTATAAGTAAAGAATAAACTAATTATCTTACAATAAACGTATCTTAAATGGTCAGAAAACAAAAAATAAAACTTAATTTAAAAAAACCCAAATTTGACAGAAGTTATGACAACTAACTTTCGATGGTTTAAAGATAATATTTTATGTCCATTGCTAAATATTTTGAAACATTTTACTGTAAAAATTGGTTGATACTGCTCTTTCAAGGTCTGACTGCACTCTACGACAACCGAACAATCCGACACTTCACAACAGTGTGCGACAATATTAAGTAAACCGCACTTGAACGACAGCGATGCGACACTCTGCAGTAAATTATGTCAATCCTTCGTTCAGTACCTCGGAGCAAAATGGACGAAACGGACGCTATTATAGTATCTTTGATATGCGAGAAAGAAGAAAAATCGAGAAAAATCAAAAGATTATGGCTACATGCTTTTTCAAAGTCACGATGTGAAGAAGGAGGATAATTGTCGCAAGGCAACCCTCACTCAACGACACTTGCGTCACGTCGCAAACGACACTTGCGTCAAAGTTGATCAAAAAGTCAACTGTAAAAATTCACATTTTACTGTAAAAATTGGGTTCGGTGATTACCATTGAAGTATAATGTATAGAATAGTCATTTCTAACAAAAGTATCGCTTAAAAGCGAGCCATCGAAGAGAGAGACGGAAAGTCAGAAGAGAGACAAAAGAGTGAGGAAAAAAAATTCGTGGAAGTGATCGTCCCTTACAACAACTGGACAAAACAGCTGACATCTCCGGGCACACGGATATTTTGTAGCAACATTTTTAGGGGCTGAGAGCAATTCTATGCATACTACTTCAATGTAGATAAAGTAATAATTAGTTTTAAAAAAGAATACGGTGTACGGCCCTGTTTTTCAATGAGTGAGGCTGGTCCGAACATCTAGCACGTGCACATACAGATGTTCGGACTTTGTCGAACTAATACTACCACACAATTTTACTAGTAGAGCCTATTTCAAAGAGATCCTACTGCTACAGAGCTTAACAAACAACTGAGAAAAACAGCCGAAATCTCCGTCTGCACGGAGTTTTTGTAGCAACATTTTTGGAAGCTGAGAGCGCTTAAAAGTCAAAAATATATTTTTTTCCGTGCTATTTTGCGTTTATTTGTCAATTTTTTTTATTTCACCATGTTTATAAGGACTAGTTTTCGATCTCAATATTTTTTTTATCTAAACGTACTAACTCGAACGGTAATTACGCTAGAAAGGCTTTTTAAACGCTCATATCTCATAAACGATCACGAACCAACAAAAATCATTATCTTATTCGAATTCACTGGGTCAAACTTTATAAAGATTGATGTCTTCGCTCTGGTAACTCAAAAACGTGATTTTATGTTGCTCAGTGTTATTATGGGTCTACCTCACGGGCCCGAATGTAAAACGCAAAAATCGGAAGGCAAAGATCGAAAATCGAAAGATCGCAAGTCGAAAGATAATAAAATAATGATTTTAAATAAAAACAATAATTTTATTTTACTACCGCCATCTATGTTTAAAACTAATAAACAAACGATGGATAAACGTCAACGACTATCTCGCTGGGCAGATATCAAACGCGTCTTACACGATATTTTTGCAACATCGTAATGGCGGAGGATCCATTTACTTATATTGATGACCAAAATGAGCAATATGGCAAAGTATGAAAACGATCGGATAAGAGGCAAACTTTTTCCTGAATTGTAATTTTAAGTGAAACGTAAAGGAGGTATGTAAAAAAAGGGTGCATGGTAAACGGTACATACTCACTTAATTTGCGCGAGCAGGATACAACACGAACAAGAGGAACAGGCTTTTCCTCCCGTATTCTGCGCACGCACATTAATACGGGAGGAAAAGCCTGTTCCTCTTGTTCCTGTTGTATCCTGCTCGCGCAAATTAAGTGACTATGTACGTGAGTATGTACCGTTTACCATGCACCCTTTTTTTTTTGATCTTTCGACTTAAGATCTTTCGATTTTCGATCTTTGCCTTCCGATATTTGCGTTTTCGGGCGTTTCACATTCGGGCCCGTGACGGAGACCGACATTTTATATGTATTACAAAATTATTTTTGAGATAAGTTTTATATGTTCTATAGCGAATTTAGTACATATAAGATAAGCTGTTCGAACTAACGTTATGAATAATAGAAACCGCAGCTTGGCTTAATAAGTTGCTTTGATATTTATTTTCAATTTAATTATATACAGAGTATGTATGTACATCTAATTCATTAAATATTGAAGCCAGCTGACAAATCCGACTAGTATTGGAAGAAATAAATATTAAATAATTACAATTTGGATTATTTTTGAGTAAATACATAACTTCTTAATGATTTTTTGGAGTTCAAATAAGAGGCCTAACTACATATTTGTACATTAATTTATGCGTCTTGTGAGTTAAATAAATATATTATGCGTTCTTGGAATAAAATAGTTTTACATATCTACGTATACGGACATATATGTGTGTATTATGTATAGAATATAGAATATAGAAATAGAATATATTTTAAGAAAAAATATTTTAGTGTTTTATTTTTCAACAAAATCTAGGTAGTCACTACCAGTAAGAAGCCACTTAACAACCCATAAAAATTCAAAGTCGCATTTGGCAAACATCTCCTTGGAAGCACTATTGTTCATAACAATGCAAGCGAATACTTCGATGCCCCTTTCGGCCACTTTCTTACTCATTAATTTAACGAGCATCTGTCCATAACCTTTTCGTTTATATTTCTGTAAAAGAAAAAAAGTAAACCAGTGAAACAATTCCATTACATTGCAGTTTAATTCAAACACTAACATCTTTCACTTGCAACGCATGCAAATCTCCACGAATGCTGGTGAAGATCCATCCGATAATTTCGTTACACTCCTCGTCGATCAAACCGATAGCAAAACCTCTAGTGAGCATATTCTGGAAGTACATAATTGAACCGGGATAACGATGCGGCCACAATTCATCGATTTCATTGGCATATTCCGGTCCTATAGTTTCTACTCGTACATTCGGACGGCTTCTAAAAATTACAAAATAATTATATTGTATAATTGAGTGTAGTTTTGCGTAATGGACCTAATCCCTATGACACGCTAAATTATTCTTATTTGTGTAGTAGTTCAGTAACTCCTATTTTCGTTTCCCAAAATCTGACCGACTTAACAATCTAAAGATTCCTACAGACCGACCTATCTTTTATAGCTAAATTCTAAAAGCATCCAGAAAATCTATCCTTTCACCTTTTAAATCGTAAGAAAATTCATATACAAAACATTAAAATCATTCTAATTATTTCAGTTGACTATATTAAATCAGTTCTTCCCGTTAGGAGCGTTAAAAAATTGTTATTGTATTGTAAAATAAGGTTTATGTCCATTACGTAAAACTACGTCTAATTTTTAATAAAAAAACATCAGTATTAGACTAACGGGATGTCAAAGTTCTTAGCTTTTTCTATAGAAATGGTAGCAATGACAGTCTCATCTGTTTTCGCATCGTAACCAATCGTCTTCAATGCTTTTCCAAAATGAGGATGAATTTCTGGCATAACACTGCAGTATATATTTATTTTGGATCTGTCGATGCGTTTGGTTTTCATCACAGCATCCATTAATTTAGTTTTATCGTCATTCATACAAAACAATGCTATTTCCACATGAATTGGAGACTGAAAGTTAAACATACATGGTTTGATTGACGGAACATATTATGTATATAATATTAATGAGTAAGAAATGATTTCGTATGAACTTTTTCATTTAAATTTTTATAACTTCATTACTCAAAAAAAAAACAGGGTACTCGTAGTTTCATTACAGGAAAATTAAATTATTAAAATTTATTTGTATGTTTGATATATGACGTGTATGGTTTGAGATAAAAATATATGTAGTACATACATACATACATACATACGTTGGTGCAAATTTTACAACCATCACATTCAAAATGACAAATCAGCTCTAAGATAAGATAAATCAGAATTTAGAATAGGCAGTCAAATGAAAAGCATACGACTTCTCAGATTCTAATAAATAAATATACTAAATACATACATATATGAACTATTCTGTACTTATGTATGTAATATATGTATATGTAGTCTAAGCTACATATACATATATTAAGCCAGCAGTTTGGCTTAGTGATAGCGTATATATTTAGCATCACTGAGGTCATAGGTTCGTGTCCTCGCCACTGCTGGTTAGATTTGGGGGTTTTGTGACTCCAAATCGATCGTTTCTCTATCAGAGTTTGCCAATTTTATCTGATCATTGCTGAAACGGTTCCTGAAAATTGGTATTAAAAAATCTAATCCTGTTGTCACAAAAATCTGCCTGTGTATAATTTGTATTAATTATACACAGTAATCTGAAATCCATAGATGTCACTATGATTATTATTTCTGATTAATTGTTATATTCTATATATTCTGATTCTATATGTATGTATTACTGTATTTCTGATTTCTGATTGTTTATGTATTTCATTAACGTACACCCGTCGCATTGGAGCAAATCTGTAATGGCGAGTGTGTATTGATTGTGACAATAAAATAAAATAAAATAAAATAAAATATATCACTGACTTTGTATAATATTTTTGGCTAGTTTAAGTAATTATTAATTAGAAATCATTAAAATATCTCTATTATGAAAAAATAGTTTCCAAATTCGTAAGAGTTTAGCGATTAAAAAGGTTTAAAATCTCCTCACAGTCATCGAAACGAATACGATGCCATTGTTGGGATCCCCAAATGGTGCATATAAATTAGCGGGGTGGCCAGGGTCCTTTTCGACGTTGAGGATCTGAGTTTTAAGAGTAGCCCTGGCTGTGAGTCCACTTGGCTCGGCAAACATTGACATCAGCGAAGGCCAACGGCTTCGATCGACAATTTCCAAAGGATCCGCCATGTCACACTGATATTGTGATATTGTCACACTGATATAGTGATATTGATATAGGTTGGCGGTGTTATATAAATTCAAGTCTATAGAAAAGTTGAATTCAATCAATATGTATACTATTATAAAATAAAAATCAATTTATTATAAAAAAAAATTTTTTTTACAAGCTTTGTATTAAGAAGTTTCTTTTACCCGATTTTACCTAACCTCCAAAGATAAAATGGACTTTATTTAAAAAACAGTTTATTTCATAAAGTATTTAAATTAAATTTTATAAGTAAAGAATAAACTAATTATCTTTAAAAAAACGTATGTTAAATGGTCAAAAAACAAAAAATAAAACTTAATTAAAAAAAACCCAAATTTGACAGAAGTTATGACAACTAACTTTCGATGGTTTAAAGATAATATTTTATGTTCATTGCTAAATATTTTAAAACATTTTACTGTAAAAATTGGTTGATACTGCTCTTTCAAGGTCTGACTGCACTCTACGACAACCGAACAATCCGACACTTCACAACAGTGTGCGACAATATTAAGTAAACCGCACTTGAACGACAGCGATGCGACACTCTGCAGTAAATTATGTCAATCTATCGTTCAGTACCTCGGAGCAAAATGGACGAAACGGACGCTATTATAGTATCTTTGATATGCGAGGAAGAAGAACAATCGAGAAAAACCAAAAGATTATGGCTACATGCTATTTCAAAGTCACGGTGTGAAGAAGGAGGATAATTGTCGCAAGGCAACCCCCACTCAACGACACACGGATATTTTGTAGCAACATTTTTAGGGGCTGAGAGCAATTCTATGCATACTACTTCAATGTAGATAAAGTAATAATTAGTTTTAAAAAAGAATACGGTGTACGGCCCTGTTTTTCAATGAGTGAGGCTGGTCCGAACATCTAGCACGTGCACATACAGATGTTCGGACCTTGTCGAACTAATACTACCACACAATTTTACTAGTAGAGCCTATTTCAAAGAGATCCTACTGCTACAGAGCTTAACAAACAACTGAGAAAAACAGCCGAAATCTCCGTCTGCACGGAGTTTTTGTAGCAACATTTTTGGAAGCTGAGAGCGCTTCTACCCATTCTACTTCAATGGTGATTACTAGTCAAATGTGAACCGGTCACAGAACAACCGGTCGCTCTAGATCGGTCACACGGGATCACCCGTCACACTTTAACTGGTCACACCCTAAAATCGGTCAATCAGTTTTCTAGTGACTTTGTATGTAAAGTTTAAAGGTTTGTTGGGAGCATCGAAAACAAATCAAAGTTTCTATGACAACCACATCGATATCATCAAACATTATTTTTTTTCGATTCAAATAAATTTAATAAAAAAACAAATGAATGTTTACTATTAGATTGTTTTGCCATGTTTAAGCTGTTTATATTACAAATACCGAGCGAAGCCGGGTAAAACCACTAGTATGCAATAAAATGTACTCAAATACACAGTGAAATACAAAAAGAAATGCAAAATAAAATAGCCAAAATGACATTTTTTTCCAATCTGTAGGAATACATGGTAAACAAGCATGTAATACACATTGTCAATCTACGCCCCAAGGACAAACCGACCCCTACACACCTACAGGACATGACCTCCAGAGAAAGTCACGCTGACCACTAAACAGGTGCAGGACGCGACCTATTCAGAGGACATTTGGACCGATGTAAATAAACCCCTCACAGTAGACTCAACGAGAAAAGGGAAATAACGATCGGAACAGTGTTGGTAAATGCGCCAATGTGGGCGATAAACGTCACCGAGAAAGATTATGGAGTATTTTAAAATGTGTCTATAACGATTATTTTTCACCATGGTAATGGCAGACTTAATTTCCACATATATTGATGACCAAACGTTTCGAAAAGAACCCAAATTTCGTCAGACGAAGAAGTCGTAAGTGAAGTTTGTAATAGTAATAATTTGTATATAAAATTATTATTTTGAATAAAAACACCAATATTTTTTTTTACTACCGCCATCTATGTATAAAATTAATGACTACCAACTGTCACCGAGATTAAAAATGTTCAGACTTGAAAAGCTTCTAAAACGATATTTTATCTCTATCGTAATGGCGGAGGATCCATTTACTTATATTGATGACCAACATGAGCAATATGGCAAACTATGAAAACGATCGGATAAGAGGCAAAATTTTCCCTGAATTGTAATCGTAAGTGAAACGTAAAGGAGGTATGTAAAAAAAAGAGATTCCACACTATTGAAGTATCGAGCCAAAATTTGGTTAAAGTCGAGTTTATGGACGAGACGGGACCGCTCGCGCGTTGTATAATAACTTAAGCCCGGACCCAGAAGGTGCCGCGTATTGTTCAAATGTTGTAAATGCATTGTTAAAGGTTTGCCGAACCTTTTTTACAAAGGATTTTCAACAATGGAACAATGAGCGGCCCCTTGGCTATCCTACCTCTAATAATAACACTGAGCAACATAAAATCACGTTTTTGACTTACCAGAGCGGAGACTAATCAATCTTTACTAAGTTTGACCCACTGGATTCGAATATGATAATGATTTTTGTTGGCGAAATTTTTAGTTTTTTGGCTTTTGCGATCTTTAACTCAAAATCTAGTATTGCTGTGCTCAAAGTGAGTATTGTAATCAATAGTCAGAAGTTTTTTCTATTGATTGTGATTTTTATTGTTTTAAAATACTTATAATTAATTGTCTAGCGAATTTTAAAAGTCAAAAATATATTTTTTTTCTCCGTGCTATTTTGCGTTTATTTGTCCAATTTTTTTATTTCACCATGTTTATAAGGACTAGTTTTCGATCTCAATATTTTTTTTTATCTAAACGTACTAACTCGAACGGTAATTACGCTAGAAAGGCTTTTTAAACGCTCATATCTCATAAACGATCACGAACCAACAAAAATCATTATCGTATTCAGTGGGTCAAACTTTATAAAGATTGATGTCTTCGCTCTGGTAACTCAAAAACGTGATTTTATGTTGCTCAGTGTTATTATGGGTCTACCTCACGGGCCCGAATGTAAAACGCAAATATCGAAAGGCAAAGATCGAAAATCGAAAGATCGCAAGTCGAAAGATAATAAAATAATGATTTTAAATAAAAACAATAATTTTATTTTACTACCGCCATCTATGTTTAAAACTAATAAACAAACGATGGATAAACGTCAACGACTATCTCGCTGGGCAGATATCAAAGGCGTCTTACACGATATTTTTGCACCATCGTAATAGCGGAGGATCCATTTACTTATATCGATGACCAAAATGAGCAATATGGCAAAGTATGAAAACGATCGGATAGGAGGCACTTTTTCCTGAATTGTAATTGTAAGTGAAACGTAAAGGAGGTATGTAAAAAAAGGGTGCATGGTAAACGGTACATATTCACTTAATTTGCGCGAGCAGGATACAACAGGAACAAGAGGAACAGGCTTTTCCTCCCGTATTCTGCGCGCGCACATTAATACGGGAGGAAAAGCCTGTTCCTCTTGTTCCTGTTGTATCCTGCTCGCGCAAATTAAGTGACTATGTACGTGAGTATGTACCGTTTACCATGCACCCTTTTTTTTTGATCTTTCGACTTAAGATCTTTCGATTTTCGATCTTTGCCTTCCGATATTTGCGTTTTCGGGCGTTTCACATTCGGGCCCATGACGGAGACCGACATTTTATATGTATTACAAAATTATTTTTGAGATAAGTTTTATATGTTCTATAGCGAATTTAGTACATATAAGATAAGCTGTTCGAACTAACGTTATGAATAATAAAAACCGCAGCTTGGCTTAATAAGTTGCTTTGATATTTATTTTCAATTTAATTATATACAGAGTATGTATGTACATCTAATTCATTAAATATTGAAGCCAGCTGACAAATCCGACTAGTATTGGAAGAAATAAATATTAAATAATTACAATTTGGATTATTTTTGAGTAAATACATAGTTGTTTGATAACTTATATTAAATTAACTTCTTAATGATTTTTTGGAGTTCAAATAAGAGGCCTAACTACATATTTGTACATTTATTTATGCGTATTGTGAGTTAAAAAAATAATTTATGCGTTCTTGGAATAAAATAGTTTTACATATCTACGTATACGTACATATATATATGTGTGTATTATGTATAGAAATATTTTAAGAAAAAATATTTTAGTGTTTTATTTTTCAACAAAATCTAGGTAGTCACTACCAGTAAGAAGCCACTTAACAACCCATAAAAATTCAAAGCCGCATTTGGCAAACATCTCCTTGGAAGCACTATTGTTCATAATAATGGTAGCAAATACTTCGATGCCCCTTTCGGCCACTTTCTTACTCATTAATTTAACAAGCATCTGTCCATAACCTTTTCGTTTATATTTCTGTAAAAGAAAAAAAATAAACCAGTGAAACAATTCGATTATATTGCAGTTCAATTCAAACACTAACATCTTTCACTTGCAGCACATGCAAATCTCCACGAATGCTGGTGAAGATCCATCCGATAATTTCGTTACACACCTCGTCGATCAAACCGATAGCAAAACCTCTAGTGAGCATATTCTGGAAGTACATAATTGAACCGGGATAACGATGCGGCCACAATTCATCGATTTCATTAGCATATTCAGGTCCTATAGTTTCTACTCGTACATTCGGACGGTTTCTAAAAATTACAAAATAATTATATTGTATAATTGGATGTAGTTTTGCGTAATGGACCCAATCCCTATGACACGCTAAATTATTCTTTGTTTAAAAAAAAACTTTATAAGATTCCTCCAGACCGACCTACATATCTTTTATTCCTAAATTCTAAAAGAATCCAGAAAATCTATCTTTTTTTTACATACCTCCTTTACGTTTCACATGGCTTTCGTGTTATTACCAATTCACCTTTTAAATCGTATGAAAATTCACATACAAAAACATTCAAATCATTCTACTTATTTCAGTTGACTATCTTGAATCAGTTCTTCCCGTTAGGAGCGTTAAAAAATTGTTATTATTTTTGTATTGTAAAATAAGGTTTATGTCCATTACGTAAAACTACGTCTAATTTTTAATAAAAAAACATCAGTATTAGACTAACGGGATGTCAAAGTTCTTAGCTTTTTCTATAGAAATGGTAGTAACGACAGTCTCATCTATTTTCGCATCGCAACCAATCGTTTTCAATGCTTTTCCGAGATGAGGATAAATTTCTGGCATAACACTGCAGTATATATTGTTTTTGGATCTGTCGATGCGTTTGGTTTTCATCACAGCATCCATTAATTTAGTTTTATCGTCATTCATACAAAACAATGCTATTTCCACATTAATTGGAGACTGAAAGTTAAACATACATGGTTTGATTGACGGAAAATATTATGTATGTAATATTAACGAGTAAGAAATTATTTCGTATGAATTATTAAAATTTATTTGTATGTTTGATATATGACGTGTATGGTTTGAGATAAAAATATTTGTAGTACAGTACATATGTACATAAGATGGTGCAAATTTTACAACCATCACATTCAAAATGACAAATCAGCTCCAAGATAAGATAAATTAGAATTTATAATAGGTAGTCAAATGCAAAGCATACGACTTCTCAGATTCTAATAAATAAATATACTAAATACATACATATTATATATGAACTATTCTGTACCTATATATGTAATATATATATGTAGTCTACATATACTTTGTATAATATTTTTGGCTAGTTTCAGTAATTATTAATTAGAATATATTATGAAAAAATAGTTTAAAAATTCGTAGGAGTTTAGCGTTTAAAAAGGTTTAAAATCTCCTCACAGTCATCCAAACGAATACGATGCCATTGTTGGGATCCCCAAATGGTGCATATAAATTAGCGGGGTGGCCCGGGTCCTTTTCGACGTTGAGGATCTGAGTTTTAAGAGTAGCCCTGGCTGTGAGTCCACTTGGCTCGGCAAACATTGACATCAGCGAAGGCCAACGGCTTGGATCGACAATTTCCAAAGGATCCGCCATGTCACACAACAGGAAGGTTGATCTCTGACTGTGATATTGATATAGGTTGGCGGTGTTATATACAATACAAATACTATATGTTAAGATGCTTGCAGGAGTATGCAATATTTCATGTAGTCAATTGTTTAAATTCAAGTCTATAGAAAAGTTGAATTCAATCAATATGTATACTATTATAAAATAAAAATCTAATTTTTTTTACAAGCTTTGTATTAAGAAGTTTCTTTTACCCGATCTTACCTAACCTCCAAAGATAAAATGGACTTTATTTAAAAAACAGTTTATTTCATACAGTATTTAAATTCAATTTTATAAGTAAAGAATAAACCAATTATCTTACAAAAAACGTATGTTAAATGGTCAGAAAACAAAAAATTAAACTTAATTAAAAAAAACCCAAATTTGACAGAAGTTATGACAACTAACTTTCGATGGTTTAAAGATAATATTTTATGTCCATTGCTAAATATTTTGAAACATTTTACTGTAAAAATTGGTTGATACTGCTCTTTCAAGTTCTGACTGCACTACACGACAACCGAACGATCCGACACTTCACAACAGTGTGCGACAATTTTAAGTAAACCGCACTTGAACGACAGCGATGCGACACTCTGCAGTAAATTATGTTAATCATTCGTTCGGTACCTCGGAGCAAAATGGACGAAACGGACGCTATTATAGTATCTTTGATATGCGAGGAAGAAGAACAATCGAGAAAAACCAAAAGATTATGGCTACATGCTATTTCGAGTCATGATATGAAGAAGGAGAATAATTGTCGCAAGGCAACCCCCACTCAACGACACTGCGTCACGTCGCAAACGACACTTTGCGTCAAAGTTAGTCGAAAAGTCAACTTTGACGCAAGGTGTCGTTCTACGTCATGCGACTGTCACGCAGTGCGTTATGTCTCATACAATTTCATACAAACAATATTTGGTCGCGTACTGTTGTGAAGTGTCGGATCGTTCGGTTGCCGCATAGTGCGGTCAGTGCTTTACATCCGGTCA
Source organism: Arctopsyche grandis (assembly GCF_051622035.1). Classification (NCBI taxonomy): domain Eukaryota; kingdom Metazoa; phylum Arthropoda; class Insecta; order Trichoptera; family Hydropsychidae; genus Arctopsyche; species Arctopsyche grandis. The sequence goes on along the minus strand of NC_135363.1, from coordinate 27,513,833 downwards.
ACAAGTCACACGGCACTCCCAATACGATATAAAAGGAAGTCCAACCCAGATAACTTCAGTCAACCAACAAAGCGAGCAGCCGCCAGCCAGATCGAGCGATGAACTCTTTCTTCTGGAATGGTTGAAGCTATATTCCTACAAGCGTTTTGTGCGGAATAACCACCGAACCATTTTATACACACATTTACTAGGTTGGGTTGGCACCTTTTCAAAAAAAAGAGTGCCAAATATTGTGTATTCGCGATTTTAACGGCAAAAATTGTCTTATTTATTTATTTCTTTAAATATAATTTTAGCTATTAGCTAATTAAAAAATAATACATCTTCATATCTTAAATCGAAAATTCTATATTTAACTTATATACATATACTGTCCCTCACAGAGGTGTCTCTTCACTCCTCGCAAGAATGCATCAATGGTCTTAGAAGACCTGATGCACTCAGGGAGGGCGTTATACATTAGCACACCCCTGTGAAAGGCACCCCCAGCTGTCTTATTTTTTTTTACTTTACTTAAAACTAGTTTGTCTTTATTTCTAGTATAAAAACTATGTTTATCTCTATTCCTTATTATATAATCATCAAAGTACTTAGGCAATTACTTATGATCTAACTTATAAACAAAAGACAATGTACTAATATTTAGACTAATTCTAATACTTATCCATCCTAATTCATCTAACATACTTCCAATACTCTTAAATCTACTCACATTCAAAATAGCTCTCGTAGCTTTATTCTGTATTTTTACATACCTCTTATGCATTTCACATGGTTTTCGTGTAAGTGGTAATTTTTTATATATCATATTTGTATTTTTCCTAAATGTTGGCCACTAAACAAATTAAGCACAGTGGCACAATAAACCACATGTGGCAAGACAATTGAATTAAAGACCAAAAATTTACTTATTTTACTTAAAATATTTCTTTTTTGCCATTTTTTTTATTATATAGTCAGCGTGCATCTTAAAATTTAGTCTCAAGTCTATGTATATTCCTAAGTATTTTATATTTTCAACTGTATTTTATATGACCACCGCAATGTGACTAATAATCCAAATACCCAACTGACAATATATTCGTCCTAGTTTTGACATTCAGTGTTGCCAGTGTGGGCTTTTGCTCAAGTAATGTCACTTCTGTCAGTCACGATCAGCTGCTGAAGTCGGCTTGTCGACAGTCCTTTTTCTAAGCCTTTCTGAAAATGTCGTACAATAAGGTGACCCACGTGATGTTCGATATGGATGGACTTTTAATTGGTAAATCTAATCACCTTCGACCGGAGCTTATCGTATTTTTCCTGCCACGTGTTGTCAAATCATACACGCCAATATCTATCAAATATATATAATATATTATTCATAATTACAATTTTGCATGTGAAAGTTCACATAAATTGTTTTAAAGATTTTTCGTTCGATATAAATATAAAAAAAAAAGATAGGTAATTTAACATTCTCCATTGCAGACTCTGAACGGTTATATACAGTTGCTTTCCAAAATGTGGTTTCAAAGTATGGCAAAAATTATACATGGGATTTAAAAGTACAACTCATGGGAAAGCAGGGGCGAGAGTGTGCAGAAATCATCATTGAAAAGCTCGAATTGCCTTTGACGATAGATGAATTCATTAGCGAGACTAAAAAACACTTTGAAGTGCTGTTTCCAAATGTTACTTTGATGCCAGGTAATTTTATTTTATTTTTTATACTATAACATTTATCATAACCTTATGGTTGAAGTATAAACGATGATTCATTTTTAATGTGGATTTATTCAAAATTTACATATCGGCTCGGTGGTTGCGTTTATGTTTAGCACCGAGAGGTCACCGGGTTCGATCACGTGCTAATCTTTAATGCTGCTGGTCAGGCATGGATATTTGTGACTCCAAGTCGATCGTAAATCGAATGCAAAGGGGTAAAAGGAAGACCGCAGTGAAGATGGGTAGAAAAATGTGTGGGGTGAGATGGATGAGAGTTGCGCTGTAGATGATGATGATGATATATACATACATACCAGGAAGGCCTAACAGTTAAACCCCAATGCGCCTTCTTAGACAATGAATTACAAACATTGCGGCATTTTTTATTACACAAATCGTTGTATTTCGAGAGGCTGAAGAACACTAAATAATTAACAATTAATTAATCCATAGAGACGTCTATGGACTTAGGCTTGTATATAAATTTTTACATATTGTACATAAATCAAATTCAGATATTGGTGACATAGTGGCTAGCAGCATTACAGATATATTCAGAATAAATTCTTCTCAATCGAGGTCAACTAACGGGATCGAACCCGGCGCCTCTTACCCCAACCACCGAGCCATGCTGCTGGCTAATTTAATGCTAACCATCGAGAGGTTCCGGGTTCAAGCCCTGGTTTGACCTCGATTGAAAAGATTTTATTCGGAGTATTTCTGCAGTGCTGCTGGTCAGACTGGTTGCGACTCCAAGGCGATCGTTTCCTGTCTAAAGTTTGCCAATTGATTTGATTTCATTGTTGAAACCAGAGAAATGTTATAATAATAGGGGGGCCTTTACGAATAAATAAACTGTGTCAATATTACGCGGTAAGTCTCCATAACTACGCTACAACGCACGGAATACAATCAGATCAACTTACTTATAAAAATGTATCCCATGTTGTTTATTGTGTGTTTTTGAATGCATTGTGCAATTTTTAACGATGCACTTGCCCATCTTGCGAGCAACATAAACAAACAGAGAAGTTTTTATCGGACATACGTCGAGGACCGAGCTTCAAATACGACTGATGCTAAAATTATTTAGGAATGTCTGCGGCCAATCGTCACTTGACAACAATATAACGCCTAAAGCCACTTCTATTATTATAACATTTCTCTGGTTGAAACGGTTCTTCGTCAAATCGACGAACCTATCCTACCCACTATTTGAATTTCAAGTAGTGGGTAAAAGTTAATCATATGTAGGTGTCGCTTTGGGGAAACCTGATATGTATAGCAGCGTGGTAAAAATTTGTATGATATATTTCAGGTGCTCAACGTCTGATTTCACACTTGCATAAAAAGAATGTTCCGTTCGCTCTAGCGACGAGTTCAAGCGAAGAAAATTCTCTAATAAAAATGCAGCATCATCAAGACTTCTTCCAGCCGTTCACGCACAAAGTCTTCGGAACATCGGACCCCGAAGTGAAGAGAGGCAAACCGATGCCGGACATATTCTTAATATGCGCGTCGAGATTCCCCGATAAGCCGACACCACAGAACGTATGTTCAGCTTAGCCGAAGCTATAATAACAGCTTATCTTTCCTTATCTCACAGATACACACATTTACAATGTCAATATATTTGATTTTTGATTTTTAAATGCTTTTTATTATTACGAAATTATGTTCACAATACATATCTTATATCTATTTTAATAGCTACTGATCTCCTGATCATTATCTATTTTACAATTTAATTTTATTTGGTTAGTAATCATAGTATTATATTATTCTAATGTTAATGTACAGCATAATAGGAAAAAGAGCTCAAAAACCTATTTACAATTCTTACAAATGCTCATAATACATTCACAATACATCTTATATCTATTTTAATAGCTACTGAGCTACTGATCATTTTCTATTTTACAATTTAATTTAATGTAGTTAGTAATCATAGTATTATTAATTTAATGTTTTACTGGCTGTTCGTGCCGATCGTGTGCGGTCTGCTCAACAAATTCACCGTCTTCAATCAGTTGGTGAACATCTTTGGGTTCGAGTTGATCTTCCGCGGTGTTCCATCTATATTTGTGTAGTATATTTTCCTCCAAATCAAAACGATAAGATCTCTGAAGTTTTTTTTAATAAATTACAAGAGGAATTTAACTTTCTAAAGAGTAAAAATATTTTGATTGTAGGGGACTTTAACACTGTTTCTTTGAAGAATGTAAGCATGGAACTGTCGCATATGTGCAATCTTTTTAATTTATCAGATTTGAATAATGTATGCAATGTTTATGGCGGAAAACTTGACTTGGTGTTGTCCAATATTATTTGCAATTCCAGTAGAAGTCCCTGTTTTATTGTTCCTGAGGATAAGTTTCACCCTACGCTCGGTATTGATTTTGATGCTACATGTTCCCATTTAATGTTAAATGATTCTGGGTACAATAGTAATCGTAATTGTAATTCTGTTAATCTTGATTTTTATGGTTGGAAATTTAATAATGTTGACTTTGCTGGCCTGAATTCTGTTTTGTTGGAATCGGAGTGGATTGATCTTTTCGAGTGCTTGGATGTGAATGCTGCTGTCGAGATATTTAATAGGATTGTGCATTCTTCTTTTAACAAATGCTTTAACAAAAAATTTCCTAAATCCAGAAGAATTTTTCCTAGTTGGTTCTCAGCTGAATTAATCGTAGTCATCAGTCGTAAATGTTACTTGCACAAACGCTGGAAGTTCACTAAGGACTCACATGATTACGTTGAATTCTGTCAGTTGCGTTCTCATTCCAAAAAATTGATCTCAATTTGTCACGCTGACTTCATTAAGAAATGTGAAGATTCCATTTCCATAAACCCAAAATTATTTTGGAACTTTATAAATTCTAAACATAATAACAATTCGAATTTGACAATGATGTTCAATGGTGATGAGTCGTTCTCAGGTTCGAAAGATATCGCTAAGGGTTTTGCTGAGCATTTTAAATCTGCATTTGTAGACTCATTCACTCAATCTTCAAATAATAAGTTTCAAATAAGTCATTCCTTCATTCTGTCAGTATTTGAATTTAATATCAGTGATATGGAGTATGGGTTCCAGAAGCTGAAACCTAATAGATCTTTTGGTCCTGACTTTATTCCCGATTTTGTTTTAAAGGGATGCAAGTCCAGTTTGTTATATCCTTTGCTTCATATCTATAATTTATCACTGAAATATTCTCTGTTCCCTGACTCTTGGAAATGCACCAAAGTCACTCCAATTCACAAAAATGACGATAAATCTTTTATTAATAATTACAGACCAATAGCCATTGTTTCGGCTCCAGCCAAATTATTCGAAATAATTTTGCAGAGATTACTTTATAACCATTGCAGTCGGTTTATCATAGACCAACAGCATGGTTTTCGTTCAGCACGCTCTACGACTACTAATCTTTTGTCTTTCTCAAACTTCATTACTAAATCGCTAGATGCAGGGCATCAAGTTGATGTGATCTATACCGATTTTGCTAAAGCTTTTGATAAGGTTGATCATTCAATACTTATTAAGAAATTGGCCAATTTTGGTCTATCGGATAATCTTACTGATTTTTTTACTTCTTATTTAAGTAATCGTCGTCAGTTTGTTTGTTTTGATGGCCATTTCTCTGAAGTATACCTCACATCTTCTGGCGTGCCCCAAGGCTCTAATTTGGGACCTTTACTGTTTTTAATATATGTGAATGATATTGGCTCGGTACTTTCAGATTCAAATTTTTTACTATATGCTGATGACCTCAAGTTATTCATGAAAATTGATAGTGTTTCTGACTGTGAGGTCCTTCAGAGTAATTTGAACTCTTTATGGTGCTGGGCGACTAATAATCATTTACCTCTTAGCGTTAGTAAATGCAATATTATGTCTTTTTCTCGGTCTTCTAACCCCACCTTATATCAGTATAATCTTGGTGGAACTCCACTGTGTAGAACATTATCCAAAAAAGACCTTGGCGTTACGTTTGAGAGCAGATGGAAGTTTGGTATCCATATTTCCAATATGTGCAATAAAGCTTCAAAGATGCTGGGTTTCGTTTTACGTAATGCTCACAATTTCAATAATTTAAGAGTTTTGCGTCTTCTTTATAACGCATTGGTCCGAAGCATTTTGGAATCTGATGCCATTATATGGAGTCCCAGTGAATTAACTCACTCTCTAAAAATTGAAAGAGTTCAAAGGAAGTTCCTCCGCTATCTATATATGAGGGAGTTTGGATACTACCCTCAACTGTTTCCTAGTGCTTTTGTGCAAGGTTCTGTTGGCTATAGTTCCCTATCTCATCGGCGGGATATGCATCTTGTGTGTCATTTCTTCAAATTATTAAGAGGTGATATTTACAACCCAACTATATTGGAAGAAATGAAATTTTGGGTTCCATCTCGCCTCATTGATTATCGATTGCGTCCATTGTTCCAAACTATTAAAGCAAGAACTAATGTTCTTGCTTTTTCACCAATCGCTCGAGTCTTACGCTGCTTGAATTTGGTCAGCAATCACATTGATATTTTCAATATTTCACCGGATAATCTATCCGTATTTTTACTGTTTTTTACTTTTAATTCAATTTAAACTATTTATATATGTGTTTTTTTTTTTTTGTGTATTATTTTCATTTTTGATTTTTCAATTTATTAATTCTCAATTTTTCAATTTTTAATTTTTATGTACAATTTTTTAAATGTTTTATTTTATTTGTTTTTCTATTATTGTTGTTTTATTTTTTCTTATGTATTTGATCTTTTATGTATTGTCTGGCCACAGTGTCATATTGGGGTGACCTGTAAAGACTCTGTGGTATACTTGTATATTAAAATAAATAAATAAATAATAAATTATTTTATTCTAATGTTAATGTACAGCATAATAGGAAAAAGAGCTCAAAAACCTATTTACAATTCTTATAAATGCTCATAATACATTCACAATACATCTTATATCTATTTTAATAGCTATTGATCTATTGATCATTTTCTATTTTACAATTTAATTTAATATGGTTAGTAATCATAGTATTATATTATTCTAATGTTAATGTACAGCATAATAGGAAAAAGAGCTCAAAAACCTATTTACAATTCTTACAAATGCTCATAATACATTTACAATACATCTTATATATATTTTAATAGCTACCGATCTACTGATCATTTTCTATTTTACAATTTTATTTTATTTGGTTTGTAATCATAGTATTATATTATTCTAATGTTAATCTACAGTATAATAGGAAAAAGAGCTCAAAAACCTATTTACAATTCTTACAAATGCTCATAATACATTTACAATACATCTTATATATATTTTAATAGCTACCGATCTACTGATCATTTTCTATTTTACAATTTTATTTTATTTGGTTTGTAATCATAGTATTATATTATTCTAATGTTAATCTACAGTATAATAGGAAAAATAGCTCAAAAACCTATTTACAATTCTTACAAATGCTCATAATACATTCACAATACATCTTATATCTATTTTAATAGCTACCGATCTACTGATCATTTTCTATTTTACAATTTTATTTTATTTGGTTTGTAATCATAGTATTATATTATTCTAATGTTAATCTACAGTATAATAGGAAAAAGAGCTCAAAAACCTATTTACAATTCTTATAAATGCTCATAATACATTCACAATACATCTTATATCTATTTTAATAGCTATTGATCTACTGATCATTTTCTATTTTACAATTTAATTTAATATGGTTAGTAATCATAGTATTATATTATTCTAATGTTAATGTACAGCATAATAGGAAAAAGAGCTCAAAAACCTATTTACAATTCTTACAAATGCTCATAATACATTTACAATACATCTTATATATATTTTAATAGCTACCGATCTACTGATCATTTTCTATTTTACAATTTTATTTTATTTGGTTTGTAATCATAGTATTATATTATTCTAATGTTAATCTACAGTATAATAGGAAAAAGAGCTCAAAAACCTATTTACAATTCTTATAAATGCTCATAATACATTCACAATACATCTTATATCTATTTTAATAGCTACTGATCTACTGATCATTTTTTATTTTACAATTTAATTTAATGTTGTTAGTAATCATAGTATTATATTATTCTAATGTTAATGTACAGCATAATAGGAAAAAGAGCTCAAAAACCTATTTACAATTCTTATACATGCTCATAATACATCTAATACATAATATTAATTAAAGACTCTCTAAAGTCGATGACCTAAAGCAGATTGTGTTTAGGTAATCTGTGTTTATACCTATGTCAATATATGCAAAGTGTACTATTGAACATTTTCACGGTTTCAGTGTCTCGTTTTTGAAGATGCGCCAAACGGTGTGGCGGCCGGAGTCAGCGCCGGGATGCAAGTCGTGATGGTGCCCGATCCTCAAATGGACGAATCCCTCACGAAGGAAGCCACGCAGGTGCTGTCGTCTTTGGAGGACTTCAAACCGGAACTATTCGGCTTGCCTCCTTTCGAAGATTAACTTTCCATGCTGCCGATACAAATGAGCATCACTTTCAAATTTAAAACGATAACCGTTCGACCGTTTTCAAATGTCGCTTATCGATCGATCGCCTGATAATTATTATTGATAGGTATTATTTTCGTCGGACGCAATCCATTGCAAGTTTTTCATTATATCGTATCGTATATACACCGGATCAAAAGTGCATGATATATGTACATACACACGTCAGAGTAAGATATCTTCGTCGGGTGAATTTTCACCGTGAATCTTATTTTTTGACGCGTAAATTTTCAAAGAAAAGTACATACGTATAGCAACGTGTTGTTTCACATTGAAATGTCAACATGTCTAATTATTAAAATTAAATTCTCGCCATTACGTAATATAATATGTATATGTTATTATACATATGTATATCCATTGAATTTAATGACACAAATTAAAAGGGGGTTTGGTGCAAACGATCGACAAGCGCCAGACAGAATGAACCACAGATTAACTGGATGGCTGCTTTAAACGCAATTGTCGACTTCACGAATGATAGATTGCACATCAGATGACGAGTAACCTTTCGATGTGCACAGATGCAATTATTAAAATTGAGTTGGATCTTTCTGGCGAGTTTAATAAGGCAAAATTCGGAACTAAAGTATCAGAAGCACAGAACGTATACAGGGTGGGTATGTCGGGACTTTGGGTATTTTTCGCTTAGTGTAAGTGCGAGCAGTGCGCACGCATTAGGTACACGTGTCGTTAATCTGTGGTTCAGTCTGTCTGGCGCTTGTCGATCGTTTGCACCGCATCGAAATTAAAAGTATATGACTGTATTTTCATCGGATATTCGAAATGTTTTCTTTAATTTCAACTATATTATACATATTTTAATTTCGCATACTAAGCAATTCAGTATTTTTTTAAATTTATTAGAAAAAATAATGAATAAAACTTTCATTTGCCAATTTTTATGTATATTACGGGTGACCGGTCACCGCACCGAATGTTAAAAAATCGAAAATGTTCGTTTACCATGCATACATATGAAAAACTGCTAGTATATGTACATATATAGCAGTGGCGTGCGGTAAAAGTCTCTCTGCCTCCGTCGTACATCCTCACTTAATTTGCGCGAGCAGGATACAACAGGAACAAGAGGAACAGGCTTTTCTACCCGTATCCTGCGCGCGCGCACATTAAACAAGGCTGTATGACAAAAAGAGAGATAATTTAAACTCATGCCACTGTGATATATATTATATATACATAGTACCGTTTACCATGCACCCTTTTTTTTTTGATCTTTCGACTTAAGATCTTTCGATTTTCGATCTTTGCCTCGCGATATTTGATTTTTCGATCTTTTGACTTTCGGTGCCGTAAGGTAGATCCGTATATTACATATGTATATTACATATAGCAGTTATTAGTAATGTTGAAAAGATGTATCTGTGCATAAAGAAGCCCTATTATTATTATTGTTTTTACCTTTATAGATGAGATTTATTTTTTAATGTTTTTTTAAAAATACATGTATGCATGTAGACTTTTGAGTACTGTACGTACATATATTTTGATAAATATCAACCATACAGGTGATAAATTAGCCATATCTTGTATACACAATTTATATATGAAAGTTTTAAGTTTTGTACGCTTGGCGTATTAATTTTGTCTGACCTTATCTTTGTATTTTAAAAATCCGTTTCACCGAGCTTGTAAAATTGTCCAATATAAATAGTATATTGACTATTCGTTATGTGTACTTTGTAACGATTGAAAAAAGTATGCGGTTTAGTTGAAGAGGAAAAATTTTAACTATAGCAAATAATTACGGATTACATCAACGAGATGCAATTAATTTTAAATTAAGTCGTATTGATGTTAAAAGTTAATACTGAATTTAAATTCACATTTATTATCAATTAAAAGGAATTTTCGATTTATATTATTTCTAAAAGTTATTAATATTCCTCTTTTTTGATGGGAACAATATTAGGTTGTGAACTTAATGAGTTTTCAGAGTCAAAAATTATATTATATTATACCAAGAATCTGTTTTTTATATTGACTATCAAATTATTTCGGATTTTAAATCAATATTTAAATAATGTAACTGTAGATGTTTTACTAGGTGGTCATTTTCAAAATCAGCATTTAGATTAACGTTTTTACTTAAGCTAGTAAAAGTATTAAGGATATGCTGCTCATTTTAAAAATAATATAAGCAGAAAGTAACACCAACTTTGATAGTTGACATAAGAGGCTTTGCAGTGCAATTTTTTTTTACTTTATTTACCTTGACAAGCATACTTGTAATTCATATTACCTATAATATAGTACATATATCTGTCGCTTAGCCTTCTATTGCGTCCCGTAAAATAAATTAAATTATCATTTCACTATCAAAATGACCGTTCAAGTATTTTATAATATAATATTATGCAAGAAGGTCTGACTTTTAAATGATAATAAATGTTCAATATTCGATATAACTTAACATATACTAATAGTCGATTAAAATCTAAATATCAATACTTATGTATATCATTGTTTTGCTTTGTATGTCAGTTAAAAAAAATGTATTCTAATTTTATCGTACAAATTTGCTGTTCAAATTCAATAAGTTGAATAGTTGAAATATTACATTCTATGTTTTTTTTTATTATGTTAATTGTGCATTTCAATTAGTCAATAGTGGTATATGTGAAGTATATAACAATAGAATTCGATAAATGTTAGTAAAATTTTAGTTCTAGTCACAGTATTTAAATAAAAATAAAATTACTAGACCAGTTACTCTCGTTGCGCATTTCCCAAAGTAATGAATATGAATGACTGTTGTAGTAAAAATATAATTATTGTTACATTAGAAAGATGACTAATTGATGAAAAACACAGAATCACAATAATTTAATCGTATGTATGTAATAAGTTTATGTCAATACATGTTAGATTGTATGTATAATGTAAAGATTTATAGGCAGCTATGTATGTATGTATGTATCGATAGTTACCTCATTTTCAATACAATTGAAAATGAATAATCACGCTTATATGATGAATTTAAAATTGAATTAATATAATTATGAAAAAGATTGCCTGAGACGATATATTGTAATAATATTATGCACAATTGTTGCGGTTGAAATAATTGTTTTGTTTTTTTTTTGTCATATAATATTATAAAATATATAAATTGTAACAGAAAAGTGCCATTATTGTCTCTGGTAAATGCTGGGCACAATCATTGAAATTTCGCTTGACTATAATTATTTTGTATAATCTTGATATCATCGAGGTAGTAGAAATCGTCGATCGTAATTGTCGTCGAAAATGTATCCCGGTTTATTGCAGTGATTAATTTCGTATTTGTTTCGCGGTGATGGATGTTATGATAAACCGGCTCGAAATAGTATATTTCATGGTGACTTTAAGACTGACGATCTTTACACAGGTTACGGAATGTATATGAATATCAAATTTTGAAATGACAACATGAAATTTATTTAAATTCATACAAACGGAAAACAATTATGATATGATTATATTGTGAAATATATCGAATTATGTTCATATATGTGATAATGATGAAATAAACTATTTTCAAACTTAATCATATTCATTTTATTCTTCAGTTTGTCGGTCATTTCATTAATTATTATTTTGAATAAAAGCACCAATAATTTTTTTTTACTACCGCCATCTATGTATAAAATTAATGATTACCAAACGTCACCGAGATTAAAAAATTTCGGACTTGAAAAGCTTCTTAAACGATATTTTATCTCTATCGTAATGGCGGAGGATCCATTTACTTATATTGATGACCAAAATGAGCAATATGGCAAAGTATGAAAACGATCGTATAAGAGGCAAACTTTTTCCTGAATTGTAATCGTAACGTAAAGGAGGTATGTAATAATAATAATAAAAACAGTACACTGAGAACCAGGGCAGTGGAGTTGGATCGAAATTTACATACTTTTGTTATGATTCGACTCCAACTTCAATGATTATAGTAAGATCGACTTTTCTATGCCAACGTATATACATATATTAACGTATTAGTAATAAAAATAATAGCGATTTTCAAAATATAAAAATTTAAAGGAATATAAAAATCACTAAGAATTGACGTAATAGAATAGGTATAAATAAAAAGTAAGTACATTTATATTATATGTACCAATACATACATATGTTCATGAATTTCATAACAAACAAATAAATTTAATAAAAAAAAATTGTGTTGCGTAGGGGTGGGTGGAGGATCCAAATGAAAGGCCAAAGTCGCTTCACAGCATTTATTTAATGATTAAGGAGGTCCACGCGCAGCCAGCGCTCGTTCCAGAATAATCCCCATGCCAAGTGTACTTCCTTTTAAATTTTAAAAGGACAGGTTGCTCACTGTAGCGTCCTCGACCCGTTTGTTTATTAATTGTTTAGTCACGTACAGTCTCACACGTTCGTCCGGATTCTGGGAACTAGCGGAGATGCCGCTCGGCCTAATCTGGGGGTCTCTATTGTTCACTTCCGAATGCACTTTAGGCGGTGTATATCCCCGACTGCAATTAACCAGCGGCTCCTCTTTGCCTACGCTACATTAGTATGAGACGGAGGAAACATCAATTTTGGCCAGAACACATCAAAATATGTGCAATTCAACGATTTTATTTAAAATGTAATTTAATTCATGATTTTTATAAATAAATTATTAATTTAAATTTATTAATTGATTTACTTTTATAAAATTAGAGACTAGTTGACGCATACCACAATACTATTAATTTAAAAAATAATAATAAAAGGAGTCGGAGTCGTTTGATTTTTTACGACTCCGACTCCGCCTGAAATGCTCCGACTTCACGATTCCGACTACACTGCCCCGCTGAGAACACAAAAAGTTTTCGATTCTTATTTTATTTATCTTCTAAATCCAATGGCCGATACATGCTGGCCAACAATTCTACCGTATATAAATTATTATGTCCAAATTCATAGCTACTGAGGAACGACAAGGTATTATAATATTGAGAGCATTATTATTATTCCTTTGTTATAGAAAATAATAAAATTAAATGATGCAAAAGTTGACTATTGTTAGTAAATTTATGGCAACAAATTGTATAACCAGTATTTTAATCAATTTCGGTAAGTATAATATATAAATCAGTTTTCGGCCAGTATTTTATTAACAAAATAGTCAGTATTATATTATTAAATGTCAGTATAAATAACAAATGAACAATAAAAAATAATAAAAATTTTCCAGGACAAATAGCATTGCCTATTGGATGGAATTAATTATTAAGATCGTACCAAAGTTTGGTACGATCTTGATAGGTTGGTATCTACACTAGGTTTGGTAACCAAACCTAGTGTTGATACCAGTCAAAAATTAATACTGGCCATTCGTCAAAATAAAACTTACTATTTTAACATGAATACTGACCATTTTATATATGTAAATACTGATATTTTATTATTTATACTGACCACTTGTAAACTGGCCGATGGATATTGGTCGTTTAATATAAATACTGACCTTTCATATTTAAATACTGACAAAAATATACTGAAATACTTACCAGTAAATACAAACCTAAATTTATTTATATATTTATTTAAAAATACTTGGAAGAGGTGGCATTGCGGATGGCCCCAAGACGTTTGTTGACTTTATATTACAAAAATCATCAAATAAAATAAAAACAAAAAAATTAAAAAAAAGATGAAAATTAAAATAAAATAATACAATAAAAACTAAAAATAGCTTTGAAATAAACAGAAAAAGAACTATAAATGTTTGTAGTTCTTGTTAAAATGAATGGGTTTCCATTAATTTTTAGGAGATTTAGGTTACTACAAATTACTAATATTTAGTAAACGTTGATATATTTTTTCTACAAATGTTTTTTCATAAACGCCAGCAGATGGCAATAGCAAGTGAATTTGATAAAAGCTCACGTAAGCGAAATTTTGGCGCGAACGTTGCACTCGGTAGTTGTTTGGCCATAAAACGATCATTTAAATTCAGCGAAAAATAAAACCATAATGAATATTTCCTGTTTTCGAGCGATTGCATCGATTATTCGCCGATATGTATGCAGCATGCGCGCATTTTTCCTGCAATTTGACACTGCATCGCTATAAACTTGCACATCTTTTTTTTGTGTTTTTCTACCTATATATGTGTGAACGCTTCTTCAACGTAGATAAATACAAACTGAATTTAAGAAATTTAAAATATTTCCCTTAATTATTCACGTTTACCGGCCGTCAAAACTATTCGAAAAGCTTTATTTCCGATGCAACGGCACGTGGGGAATCCAGTATTGCATCAATATTTTGAATTATGAGTTTTATTTTATTTTTTTGTCATTTCACATAAGATTATATTTGAATAGTTTTCGTATGTGACATAACCCATTAGATATAATTGTGTCACGCAAGATAAGCGCTCTAGTTAGAGATGAAAAAGGAATACATGAATATGCAGCTGGTCAAAGATAAAGAGTGAAATCGTTAAAATGCCAGTTTCACTCAAGTTTAGACTGCGATTCTGGACGGTTGCGATTCAGTCTTCGGCCAAACTTTTACCTGCCATTTGCTTTCACAACCGACCGTTACGGGGTGAGAGATATTTTTAAGATTTTATTTTATTTCATTATTATTTTTTTATTGCAATTATTTATATTATATTTTTCACAGATATTATGTCAATCAGACTATTGATAAGGTGATAAGTGTGACAATATTTATTTAGAAATTCTTCAAATTTTTACCTTTTGTTATGCCTAACAGAAAAAATAACCGACACATTATTCATCTACATCTGTAATACACGTGAAAAACAACCTAAAGAAATTGCGAAAATAGCCGTTTATATCATTATTATAACAACGCAGTATAAAAATTGCATCACAAGCAAGTGTAGAAATGTAAAAAGTAAAAATAAATGCACAAGCACTCGAATACATGCACGTGTACGATTGTACATATTATACATTCGTAGATGCATTATTTATTGTTTTGTTGCACTATAACTGTCCGCAAATATGTGAGTAGGTAAAAATAGCACGACTGTACTGAATTATTACCAATAAGCGTGGGCTAAGTAGGCAAGAGTTTCGTATTGATTTTATCTAAAAATACATCACGAATCGGAGAATTATTTTCTTTTATCCCTTTGTATACCTAACAACGTCATAGCTTTTTAGAATTACATTGTATGTCTTTTTACTATACCGAGCAGAGAAATGTAATAATATAATAATAAAAGTGGCTTTAGGTGTCAAACCGTTGTAAGATTGCGGTATGGCTATCGCCATACTTTCCGTCACAGTCGTGTGTAGTGTTAAGTGTTGGTCGTATGTCTGATAAACATCTGTTCATGTTACTCACAAGATGGGGAAGTGCATCGTTAAAAGTTGCACAATGCAAGACTGTGGTGAAAACTAATTAAGTATGGCGACAGCCATACCGACACCTTACAATACTTTGGCGCCTAAAGCCATTTATATTATTTATTTAAGTTTAAATTTGGATCATTGTGGAATTGCAGGAGTCCCCAATGCGCCAAAATGGTCGAAAAAATACAGAAGGATGATAAAAAAAAAAAAAAAGTGTACTCTCGATTATCCGAGTGCGGATTATTCGGTTTGCGGGTTATCCGTGCTTGAAAAATATTAATTAATATTTTAAAATTAATTAAATTTTGTTCTTATATGATAATGAGACTCACCGATTGATTGCGACCGTAAACATGCGTGTTATTTGAAACAAATGATGTCAAACAGAAATATTTTTCGTTCCCCTTTTAAATGTATTTTAATATTGCGTCAATTCTTTCAGTCGCTTTTGATCATCGAAGAAGTAACAAGTGCGTATATTCAGACCAAATTTTTTCGAATATACGTATGTTTAATTATTATCAATTATAATACATAGTGTGTGAAATTATTTTCTTTGCAATTAACTCGAAAATACATATTTCAGATTTACACACCTCTTTGAAATATAGTTAAACAAAAAAATAAGTTAGAGGCGTTCGCGAGAGATTGTGATAGTTCTGCAGGTCCTTCGAATCGAAAGTATGAAAATGTCAAGATACGAAGATTTGGTTGCAACTATACTCATAGTTAAATAAAAAAATGAGCAGAAGGAATACCAATTAGCGGTCAAATGTGTATGGAAACAGCCAAGTTTTTCCATGAAAAATTAGGATTAGTAGACAACTTTGATGATTCATCTGGTTGGTTGACTAGATTTTTTTATATTTTGGCAACAGTAGTACTTACTATAGGTACTAACGGGCCACACAACTGCTTAGCTTTAAGCGTTTTTCTTAATAAATAATGATTATTAAAATTATGAAACAAAAATTTGTGTTGTTAATATGATATTATACTCGAAACCAAGTCAAAATTTGATGATTCAGATTATCCGTGTTTTTTAATTATCCGTGCCCTCCCTCCCCAGCATTAGCCCGGATAATCGAGAGTATACTGTATATACATATATACACAGACAAAAAATACATTTATACATAATCATAAAAAAAACAAAAGCATTATAATAATAGCAGATAAAGTCAAAATATCAAATAATAAAATGCAAAGTAGGGAATGTCTTGCACCCTTGCATATCCCTGCGAAGCCCAAATGGAAGAAAGAAGATCAAAATTGTACTCATACATCACATTCAATTATGAAAATAATTATGAGAGCAGGCTACCAGACAAATAGGTTAAAATAATCTGCGATAATCTACGCTCGCTGAAGTGGAAAATATATCATTTAGCCTCAGCAGCAACGATTTCATTGAAAAGTCGCTTAGCTCTTCGAATAGGAGCCATTCGATAAAGGACTGTGCGAGCAGGAGGTACAACCATAAAATGATGATGTCTAACACGCACGTAATTATTAGGGACACAAAGTCCCAACTGTTCCAGCAACGACGGGCATGACGTATTACTACGGAGAAGCTGGAGAACAAAACGAAATAATGAGAAATTTCTCAGAAGTTCAAGGGAATTATACCTAAGCATGCCTAATAGGAAAGTATGTAGTAGGGTAGAGATATGGGTAATACCCATACTCTTTCCTATATAGGAAACGATTAAATGCTTTTTGCAATTTTTCATTAGAGAGTAGTTTCCTTCATGCGTATTCCACACAATCACACTATACTCTAGCTTGCTTCAAATTAACATCTCTAAAATAGTTCGCACGACTTAAGGTCTGTTCAAACCTATCCAGCACGACCCGTATCCTGCAGGTGTCATGCAAGTGCGGATAGTATCCTTTGGTACATTCTATATGGACGCGCATGAATGCGTAAATGCGCATGCGCGAATGGAGTATGAAGACGTCCATATAATGTACCAAAGAATACTATCCGCACTTGCATGACACCTGCAGGATACGGGTCGTGCTGGATAGGTATGAACAGACCTTAAGTCGTGCGAACTATTTTAGACGTGTTAATTTGACGTTAAATGTCGTTTTGACATTTGTCGTGTAGTTTATTTTACAGCCGTGTCAAAAATATTATCCCTTTAATTTTATATTGCTAACTTTTATATCTGTGACATTGATTGCAAATTTTATACAAATTATCGTTAAATAAGTAGTGTCGCGTCCCACAGTTTGATTAGTGTCGTGTCAGCCTAGTAGACTAAACAAGACATGAAGCAATTAAAATCTTGACATCTTTACGATGATTAGATGAAAAGGCGTTAAAAATTTCAGCGGTCGAATTCATCGAGTTATGAAGCTCTGACCCTTTGGAACCCTTCCAGTACGAGGCTTTAACCCCTTAATTGACGAAGACTTCACATGAGGGTGAACGAAACTCGTCCACGACAAAAATAATAAAAAATACATATGTACCTACTCTATTTTTATTATGTATGTATGTATGTATTAAGGTATATTTACACTAGCACAGCAAGTACGGAAAGTATTCTTTGGTACACTCATAAGGAATAAGTACTCCATTGGTGCATCACATTCACCCATTCATGTGCATCCAACCAGCAGCGTGGACTAGTTGTTTGCATATATGCTTTCGAACATAGTACATAGTCACGGTTTCGATTCCCACTGGTTGCTGCTGACCAGGCCTTGGTTTATGACTCCAGGTCGATCGTTTCCTAACAGAGTTTGCCAATTTATCTGATTTTCATTGAAACGGTTCCAACAAATTGGCAACCTTTACTCATTTCTCGTAATTTGAGTTTTCAGCATCTCGAATTTCGCCGATTCGTATAAAAAATGCTGCAAGTTTGTCCATAAACGTCTCGCAAATTTCGAGTTTTTCAGCAACTCAAATGCTAATAAAATAAATTTAAAAAAAAAAAATATATATATATATATATATATATATATATATATATATATATATATATATATATATATATCAGTGGCGTGCGGTAACTTTTCAAACAAGGGATGCTGTCTCTTGTTTGAAAAAAAAAACCGACCAATTTATTTTTTTAAATTTTATTTTATTCTTCGTTCCTTTTTACAAAATTCATCGATAACCGCATCATAGAATTTTTTATTGTTTTTTAAATTTGACATTATTTTCTTTTCGATTGCAATTTTAGTAAGACCAGAGAGTCTTTCTTCACTTTGACTACTTCTGGTGAACGTTTTAATTCTTTTCATAGTCGAAAATGATCGTTCAGCCGATGCGCTCGTGGAAGGTATCGTACAAATTAATTGTATTAAACTAAATACTTGTTCCAAAACTTCTATTAGATCATCTTTCACAATTAATTCCTTTACGTCATTTATAGATTTCAAATGAAAATCTTGCGTTGAGTACATGTAAATTAATTCGCTTTTTAATTTCATCAAATCAAATTATTTTCCATAAGTTAGGTGGAGTGATTTAAATAGGATATCTGGAAAATTATTTTCAAAATCTGCCGAATTAAATATTGCAGAAAATAAATGCAAATTGAAATTGAATTCAAACTCTTTTAAATAACGATGAAGGACTTCAGCATTTATGACAGCATCAGTATCCCATTCGTCTTCATCATTAATTATTTGATTAAATATTTCCATTAATTCTGTTTGATATTCTAATACCATATTTAAAATTTTGCTATTGTAGTTCCATCGTGTAGGGGCAGCAGTGGGAAATCGTTTTTTTATTTGACAATCGAGAAGGGAAATTCTTCTTGAAGACTTACAAAAAAAAGTTGAAAATGACAACATACGGCTGAAAAAACGTTTGCATCCGGATATATGTTTAACAGATTGCGACAAAACTAAATTCAATCTCTGAGCGTAACAATGGACAAATAAAGAATTAGGACAAATATCTCGAATTTTTCGTTGCACTCCATTATGCTCCCCGGACATTACAGCCGCTCCATCATACGTTTGTGCAATTAATTTGTCCAAACAACCAAATTCTTCCAAGGTCTCACGTATGTGCTGAAAAAGAGAATTAGCTGTTCTATTGGGACTAACATCGACAAATCCAACTAATCTCTCCTGAATTTCAATGTTTTCATCTACATATCTAAAAATAGTAGATAGCTGAGCTTTGCGACTGATATCTGTAGATTCGTCCACAATTATGGAAACAAATTTTGATGCACGTATTTCAGTTTTAATCTCATCTAGCAAGACTTTTGATATTGCGGATACCAAGTCATTTTGTATATGGTTCGATAATCCAGTAAACACCGTAGAGTTATCTAAATGAGTTTTCAATTTTATGTCTGATTCACTCAACAGATACAGCAATTCAATATAATTCCCTCTATTTTACGATTCCTGGTGTTCAAAATGTCCTCGTAAAGGTTGTTCTTGTTTTGCTAAAAAACAGATCGCGCTTATTAATTTCGACAAAATCTATCTATTTGCAGTAACTTCTTTGTTGTGCATTTCAATATTTGCTTTAAATTGAGCACTTAAAAAATTTTCTATACGAGGTCCCTTTCCAAATTTTTTAAATTGAGCAGCAGAACATATGTGAGCTTGAGAACATTCATGTCTCTTGCGCGATTTACTTAAATTGTTTAGGTCAGAAAATCCAAATTTACTCCAGACATTCACTTCTTGAGAAAATAAAATACATGGCCAACAGAATAATTTCGTTAAGTGAGCACATCCACAAATCCATGAAATTTTTTCGTATGTTTCTGTGTTAAAATACCTTTTAAATGTTTTTGTTTTAGACTGAATATTTAATATTGGTGTGGGTTTGGGGCTCTTAACAATAATCTCCTTTTCATTAAATGGGAGAGAAGCAAATCTTCTTTTCAGCACATTTTCAATTAAACAATTGCAATTATTATTGATCTCGACGACAAGTCCACTCTCATTGTTATTTTCGATATCCATATTAAAGGCAATAATGAAAACTCGTAAGTAGTGGAACAGTAAACTAAAAATAAAGTTAGACGAAACTAATTAAAATGAAAACTTAATTCAAAAGTAAAAAATAACCAACTTACAGTATAAATGATTAACTTCGTCTAAAGAAATGAATCGGCTAGCTTTTTGATAAATAACTTGGGGCGTAGCGTGCGGAAATATCGATCAACAGCGGCTTCCAAGTGAAACTCAATAGATAAGCAAACAGAGAAACCGAATCCACCGTAGAGGTTAAACAAGTGTCAACGCGTCCGCGCGAATAAGACAGCCTCATAGTGCGCATGCGCAAATGGGATCGGTATCGACTCCGAATCCATGACGCGGGCGCACTTCACTCAGCGTCTACTCGCCAGCGTCACTCGCCTGTGGCCGGCCGGCCGGCCGCCCGCCTATGCGAATCCTTAATAAAAATTATCAAAAGATCCTATATAATGCATCATGTAACAAAAAACACGTGATATGTGAAATATATATATATATATACTCATAAACTACATCATAATCACGTACATCACTAAGAATACATCGAAGCGAAATTCAAATATTTATTAAAAATACTCTTGGCTTTTTAAAGTTATAGGGGATGCGCCGCATCCACCGCATCCATGGACCGCACGCCACTGATATATATATATATATATATATATATATATATATATATATATATATATATATATATATATATATATATATATATATATATATCCATAGATGTCTCTATGTTGCTTTGTTAAAAATTATATATCGATGTTTGTAATTGGTCAGGAAGGCGCATTGGGGTTTACTTGTTAGGCTTTCCTGGTATATATGTACATATATAAATAAGTAAAATAAATAAATAAATATATGTATGTAAAAATAAATAAAATAATTTGACAGTCACTTTCCTCGATATAAAAAACCAACATATGGAGCAAGTACATAGACAAATTGACAACCTTTACTTATTTCTCGCAATTTCAAGTTTTCAGCATCTCGAATTTCGTTTATTCGTATAAAAAATGCTGCAAATTTGTCCATAAATGTCTCCAAATTTCGAGTTTTTCAGCATCTCGAAATTTGACGATTTACATATGTATATAAAAAAATGCTCAAAAAAATTTATCCATATACATACATATGTATGTATGTATATGGGTATGATGTTTGTTAAAATTTGTATATCGATATTTGTAACTGGCCAGGAAGGCGCATTGGGGTTTACCTGTTAGGCCTTCCTGGTATATATGTATGTAAAAATAAATAAATAAATATATGTAGAATGTACCAAAGAATACTCTCCGCACTTGCTGGTTACGTGTAGTTGCTGGTACGTACTGTGCTAATATGAATAGACCCATAATATGCATATATGTATATATTTAAAGGTAAATAGATACTGAGCAGTTATAATATTTGTATTTCTGTGACATCAATCGAAGAATTCGATGACTCGATTGGAAATTATCTGCATACTATGTTTGCTCAATGAGTGCAGTTATTATAAAATAAAATAAAATAGATATCGTTCTGTTTACAAAGGCCTACCCCCACTCCTTGGAAAATGTGTTCAAAAGGCTGACCGAAAAATGCACTCTAGATAGTTGCACTCTCGAGACATCCAAACTTTCAAAGATGCTCAAAGAGAACTAATGCAATAGAATTCCAAAAAAAAAGCGCTAAGGGTATTTGTATATTATCCGAGGGTGCTAACCTTTTTTTTGGAGTTCTATTGCGTAATTTCTTTTTGAGCGCCTTTGGAAATTAGGACTTTTCGAAACTATTCAGTGCAATTTAGTGCATCTTTCCGGGAACCGTCCAAAAGCAACGGACAATACAAAATACTACCAGGCATTTTTTTTTTTAAATGGGGGTAAGTTTTCGTAAGCTGAAAGAATTTTATAATTTCTTCCGTATGGACGATATATTCATATTACAGATTGGTATACATTGAAGATTTGGCGATGTCAACTTCTTATGGAACTGTCATGGTCCGTTGAATTATGACATATTATCTTACGTATATACATATGTATGTAATACGTTGACCAGACCCAAGAGGCAGTCGAAAGATTCAGACTGAAAGTCTCAATAGACTCATCGGCAAATTGTAACAGGAGACTTACATATATTCTGTCTTAATATTACCCAAATATAAATAGCTCAAATGGATTTTATTGATAGTTTCAAAACTATCAATAAAATACGATTCGCTTTTAATTAAGACAGTGTATGTATGTATATATTAACTGGTATTCATTCACATAAAACTTTAGTAGCATACATTATTATAAAGATAAAAATGTACAAAAAAGTGTGAGAAACCATTGTCCAAGAATCCAGTTTTGCTAATTCGATCAATCAAAAGGACTAAATAATTAACCTTAATCATTCAGAAAATTTCAAATTTTTCAATGTTTCAATGTTAAATGTTCACATTGTACAAAAAATTTTTTGTACAATGTGAACATTTAACATTGCTTATATCAATAATATGTAGTTAAGAGCAGTATATAATATAATATTACTGTTTGTTGTCTTAAAATTATACGAGTTTGCATTTATATATGTATTATCATGGAATTGGTTAGAACCGTTGCGCAAAACTAATGCACGAAAGCGTTACGAAAAATAAGCACACATTTTATTTAGAATTAAGCCTTCATATTTTATTTACAATTTATTTTATATCTATATTTCAAGGGCATTAGTTATATGCACATCTTCATTTACAGCCATTCGTCATCCAATGTTGGATGCAAGCCTCTCCAACACGCTTCCTTTGTTTTTAAAAGTCTTTGTTTTGAGCAAATCTTGTCCATCTGATCCCACACATTTTCCTTATTTCATCTACACATCTTCCCTGCGGTCTTCCTTTTACTCTTTTGCATTTTCTCATGTACCATTCTAGCACTTTTGTCCACCTTTCGTCCATTCTTCTAGCCATTTCAATCTCTTAACTTTATCCACTATATATGTATGTATGTACATATATCCACTACCCTTGTTACACTGCTCACCCACGTATTCCGCTTCCTGTATTTCCTCGTTATGCCAAGCATATGGCGTTTCTTACTTCTTACAATGCATTGGACTTTGTGTAACATTCTGGCGTTCAATATCTAAGTTTCGCATCCAGACGTCATCATTGACAAAACACATTGATCAAATATCTTTTTCTTCTGGCAAAGTGGCATTTTTTATTTAAAAATTGCATTCATTCGCCCAAATGCACCTCATACCAATTTTATACGTCTCCGTATTTCTACTTTCTTGCTACTGGACATGTATATAATTTGCCCTAAATATACATACTAGCCTGCGCTCATCATTATTTTTATAATTGTATGCTATGTACATACATTATGATACTACGTGGTAATACGTCATGCCCGTTGTTGCTGGAACAGTTGGGACTTTATGTCCCTAATAATTATGTGCGTGGTAGAAATCATCATTTGATGGTTGTACCTCCTGCTCATACAGTTATTTTTCGAATGGCTCCTATTCCAAGAGTTATTCGACTTCTTAGTAAAATCGTTGTTGCTGAGTCTGAATGTAATATTTTCCATCTTATTGAGCGTAAATTTTCGGATATTATTCTAACCTATTTGTCTGGTAGTCTGCGCTCATCATTGCTTTCATGATTGAATGTGATTTATGATTGGAATTTTGATCTTCTCTGTTCCATTGGAGCCTCGCAGAGATGCTTTGTAATTGCGGCTGGTTCTTATAAATTGGTGCTGGCTGTAGATGTAAGACATTCCCTAGTATGTATTCTGTTATTTGATATTTTTACTCTTATTAATGCAATTTTTATTTGTAAGTTTATATATATTTTTTCTTTCTTCTGTCTCTTATACTTTCGACCATTGTAGCGCATTAGGGATTCCTGTAATGCTACAATTGCCCAAACTTCAATAAATCATCGAATGAAATGAATTTCAGGCTTGCAATAACTATTGAAAATTAGTTAGTTCATACACATAAATTATGTTAATAATGAAAATAAACAATGAAATTTAGTTAGTTCATACATGTAAATTATGCACTTTCTTGAATCCTTGAATTATTACATCACATACGTTTTTATGTTGTTATTGCATCGACGAATGCTTGGCGTGGATAAAAAAAGTGCATCGAATTGCATTATGTGTGAAAAACAATCCTCAATGCGTCGAAACTTGAGTCGGAGAGTTCGTACATAAATTATTATCACAGTGCAAATGTGAAGTAGACTTTGCGGTTTATCGCGAATAAATCTCGCGTTATCAAAGTTTCAATAAATTACACGGGACACAAAAAAGTGTAATGAACGACAACTCGAGCTTTTCGAATACGTTTTGTTCTTCGATAAGCTTTTAATCGGATAATAAAAATGTCACCGTATATTATTCCAATGCGACACTCGTCTTTTTACTCTTCGCCGTTTTGAGAATCTGATCGAGGTTTTAGAGTAGCGAACATCCTCATATATATTTTTTTATTGTTTTTAGAACGTCCGAGTGACGAAATTAAATACGAGATCCAGACGAAAATCTTCCAAGCATGGTTACACGAAATTTAAAATTGACAAATGTACGAGTGAGCTGATTTATGTATAGCAGGCGTTCGACAGCTAAAGATATGTTTCGGAAATCAGCGACGTATTTAGGCTACATACGTGTATTTAGGCTACATATGTATATTCACAGGATATGGTACGACGCGAATAAATTTAAAGCTTCGTTCATAAGCTTCCAATTGAGAATATTTGTGCTAAAAGTTGTGACTGTGAGTTCATCAGTGATAACTGATAAGTAACTTATGTACATAGCACACAACTCATAGAGCAGAGTGTGTGTAATTATTAAACAACCACCATGATCAGCTGATGGTTGAAGTCCCATTTAACTCACATATCCAGCAGTATGGCTCGGTGGTTGCGTTTATGTTTAGCATCGACAGATTACTGGGTTCGATCCCGTGCTAATCTTTAATACTGCTGGTTAGACTCGGATAGTTGTGACTCCAACTCGATCGTTTCTTATCAGAGTTTGCGTATTTATCTGATTTTCATTGTTGAAACGGTTCCTCAAATTGGCAAAAATCATCCTACCTGTTGTCAGAAATATCTGAATTTGATTTATGTACAATATGTAAAAAATTATGTACAAGTCTAAATCCTTAGATGTCTCAATGGAATATTTATTTAATTAATTGTTAATTTTGTGTTCTCCAGCCTCTTGAAATAGTGATTTTTGTAATAAAAATGCTGCAATGTTTGTAATTAATTGTCTAGGAAGGCGCATTGTTGTCTACCTGTCAGGCCTTCCTGATTTTTTCCATGTTTGCGTTTAGAACTAGAACGTTTTGGATCATTGGAATTCCATGATGGCGATGGTTAAAAATTCATGGGTCCTTTTTACAAATTATACTCAAATATCATTATGTGATTTTTTTTTTAAATCTAAATAAAGAAAAACAATTTTCAGCGGTAATGTTATTTTTAGCATTTATGTATTTTGCCTCTTCTACATCTTTTTATTTTCATATTTTCAATCACAGCATCTCCGATGTCGTCCGATGATCCAATTACGCTATAGTTGGTCAGAGTTTAAGCTTGATTTATTGCACTTTGACTCGTTTCCATTTTGTTTTGTTAAAAACTTTCGGGTCTAGACAGCCGCTCGCTCGGAGCTTTTTAGAACATAAGGCATATTTTGCCGCTCCAATGGGCGTTCCAATGCAACAAAAATAATAAAAATGCACTCTTCAACACGGAAGACCGCACGACCTCTATTCTTATCTGAGCGGTTTTTGTTTTGCAATCTTTTTTAGTCGCTTCTCGTCTCTCAGACAGTTGATTCACGTTTGCTACCATTCCACCTTCAATCCTGGGCGTGTCCTTGAGGTATGTGTCCAAGTTTCGAGTTTATGGCTCTTTTAATTTCGGAGATACACCCTGTGACGCAACGTCCTCATTAGTAACGCGCCCTATTTCGCATGCGCATCCTAAACATAATGATCTCAAAATGTGTAATAAAACTAATTGGAAGTCTAAAAACGTGCAAGAGGCGCTCAGGTGTGGATCGGTTAAGTGCGCTAATTGACTGTTATTATTTTTAAATGTTTCGAGGAAGTCCTTGAAACGGAAACCCAATACATACGTGGGTATGCGTCCGACGTGTGAGGAATTCCAGTTTGAAAAATTGCTCTTCAATTGTGCATTTGTTCCTCGGGTCGAAATGGGTCGATAGACGGTTGCATAATGTTGAAATTGGAATGAGCGCCGTCGAATTGGACTTAATAAGACCCATTAATCTACTTCGAACGCATTTCGGTTGTTGGCTTGCGAGTCAATTGTGTCTGGGTGC
Source organism: Arctopsyche grandis (assembly GCF_051622035.1). Taxonomy (NCBI): domain Eukaryota; kingdom Metazoa; phylum Arthropoda; class Insecta; order Trichoptera; family Hydropsychidae; genus Arctopsyche; species Arctopsyche grandis. The sequence continues at coordinate 27,486,887 of NC_135363.1, read as the reverse complement.
AACGATGCAATGGACAAGGTCCTGCATTTGTACTGCGCACAGAACGACGCTCTGCCTGCAACGAGAATTTATTTGTTGTTTCGGTTTGGGACTCTTGTCGAGAATTTTAAATGCTATGTTTGTCGAAAATCCGTCTGCTCCATGCACTATTGGTGTATATTTTGAACACGCGCGTCCGAATAATGCGCTACGTGCATTATTGCGAATGAAAGGGTTCGTTGCACTGACGGTGCAAGTGCTGAACGGGTTTGTTTACAAAATTATGCAAATATTCGCATTTTTTCCAGTGATAAGAATTGAGCCGACATGGAAAAATGTCCCTGTCTCCATGTTGTATAATAATGTTTACACTTTGATGCGAGAATCGGTTCGATATTTGAAGTGGAGATGTCATTATTATACCTACATACATATTATGTATATAGAATGAGTAAAATAAATTTACTGTTGATGAATACACTAAGTTCAGTTAAGATAGATTGATTAGGTTAGATTAGTTTTGGAAAAAATAGTGTAATTTTAAGGTGCCCCAAATCGACACTTATGTACAAACTTGTACATAAGTAGGTACTACATATACATACATGCATTTATAATATACTTATTATAAAAAAATTGAAATTATAATCAATCAGATACAAATAGAGGGTAGGTAGTTAAATTGTGAGGAACCGTTTCAACAATTAAATCAGATAAATTGGAAAACTGATTGGAAACGATTGACTTGGAGTCAGCAATATCCTAATCTGACCAGCAGCACCGCAGAAATACTTCAAATCGTACAATGAATGATTGTTGTCAATCGAGGTCTAACTGGGATCTCTCAGTCGCTAGCAACATACGCTAACCATTGAGCTATGTATACTGCTGGCTAAATATATGTATGCGCAAGCATTTATGGCCCATGTGAAAAGAAGATGAAAAAAGACTACTTTAATATTAGATAGTGAATAAATTGTCAAATTCCGATATATGACTATCTACAGAATACAGAATTCTCAATGAATGAAAAAGTGTGGAACATATTTTTGTAAATATTTAATATTACAAATTTGCCATAGTGACATTACAGAGTTGTTCCAAGTCGTCAATATGGTTAAACAAAAACAGAAGAAGAAATTAAAATAAAACAAATATGTAAAATAATAGAACACGTCACGATCTTAAATTAAACAATCCCTCAACCAGAGGAATTGTTTAGGACCTTATGTAGATGCCATTGGGGACCTTAAGAGGGCTGTACACGCGAAACCTTAATTTTGCTACCGTTCCTTTCTTCGATATATATATTGAGTGTATGTATATATTGAGTGAATGCGACAATATATATCAATATATATATTGAGTGAATGCGACAGTTGCGCTTCGACCAGATAAAACGTATTTTAAATTGACAAAATCGAGGTTTCGTATTCTCCTATTTTCTTCTCCAAAACTGGACCAATTTTTAAAAATATTTCATCATCGGTATGAGAAAGATACTTTCTGTGCATCTATCGGCGTTTTTTTTTTAATCGACCATTAAACAAGCACGCTGGACTCGTATCATGGGTGTAAAAAAGAGGCGATTTTATAGATGTTTGGCGGCTCCTAGCTCCTATAAAAAATAATTAATCAAAAAAATGATAGATGCACCCCAATGGTGGATATCCATAGCATATTAAAAAATAATTTCTCTAGTGCCATAATTGAGGAAGGGAGAAGTATAGTACGTTTGTATGGACAAGGCGTGCTGTCCAGCCCTCTTAATGCCCCTGGCAACAGGCGACGAAAACATCAAATTGCTACGTGCCCTAGGTGAAGGGAATAAATTGCGGTATCTAATGTATTTGAGTTGGATGGGAACATTGAAGCTCAATTCTGCAAGAATTTGAGGATTGCTTACCAAACCAACCAGTAATTTATAAAAATATTTCCTCAAATATACTCTACGTCGTAACACTAGGGAATTATGTATAACCTAGTAAGTAAGCATTAGGATAGAGCCAAGGGTATCGACCGTAAACTATCATGTAGGTATGTATGTATATCTGAGAAACCTCATCTGTACTCTTTCGAATCTCAAACAATGGACTCCATCACTAGGGCTCCATATAATAGAAGGAAACTCAAGAATGATTCGTAATAACTAATCATATAGGATACGGAGTACAAATTCACTCGATAATCGATATTTCATTAATTTTTATTCGATGTTCGAATATTCAAACACTACGAATAATTGAGAACCCTAGTCACAATGGTCTACATTTTTTTCAATACATAAATAATTATGAAATTGAATCAAATCTAGAACTTGGCAGGTCATTCATCTAAGTTCTAACGCCTCGAATACTAACCTTTCCAAGCTTCAAGTAATACAAAATAAATCCCTAAAAATAATTTATAATACACCCATATATACTAACCTGAAAAAACTGCATGCCATATATAATATTCCGTTTGTTACAGACATTACTAACAAACTAACCAGTAGATTCTATGACAGAATCACTAATAACCATACTAACACACTTGTGAAGAGTCTCGGTGATTACAACAAAATGTCTATACCCTTCAGGTATAAACACAGATTACCTAAACACAATCTGCTTTAGGTCAGAGTCTTTAATTAATATTATGTATTAGATGTATTATGTATAAGGATTGTAAATAGGTTTTTGAGCTATTTTTCCTATTATGCTTTAGATTAACATTAGAATAATATAATACTGTGATTAATAACCAAATTAAATTAAATTGTAAAATAGAAAATGATCAGTAGATCAGTAGCTATTAAAATAGATATAAGATGTATTGTGAACATAATTTCGTAATAATAAAAAGCATTTAAAAATCAAAAAAAATCTAAGTTCTAGAACCAAGGTTAAGGTTTATCGAACTGTTGACCCACCTTTATTGACATTTGGGAGCGTATTGTGTCACTCGTGAGTATTGTCAAGAGCAGGGCCGTAGAGAGAAAATCCGCCCCCCCCCCCCTTTACCCATTTTAGTAAAAATAATTTTTCAAAATATGTAAAAGTGATGTGGGTATTTCAATTAATATCGTTCCTAAGTAATAAAAATATATTTCATATTAATTTATGTACATAAATACAATACAGTGAAACAAATTAAATTAATTAAATAATTATAACATATGGATACACACGTTAAAAAAAGTTTCATTTAAAAAAAAAAATGCTGTCATACATGAAATAAAAATTAAACATGTATATAACATAAAAAAAACCGTAAAACATCTATGGAAAAGCAGGTAATAGTAGATTATAATGTATTGAATTTAGGATGATTTTTTCTGTGAGAGCTTTTTAAAATGTCTCTATATACATATACATACATACATACATACTTCAGATTGATGCATGTTCATTATGGGTTTAAATAATCAACATAGAAAACAGTTGAATAATAAAAATGAATTCGTAAACGATAAATATTATTAATTTAAAAACTAACTTTGATTTGATTACCTTTGATTACCGTTCACAATTATACAGCAAAATTTTAACATGTTTCAATAACGTATTTTCCTAAAGTCAAAAGACAAACGGATACTTTTAACGATTAAAATCAATAATTTAATAGTATTTTCTGTTGAATTATTCTAGGAATAGCAGGTGCATCACATTTGCAATTTGAAGTTAAATGTTTCATAGCAAATTTGTAAATAGGTAAATGTGAAAGATTTTATCTTTATCATCGATGTAAAACGCACTAATCTCGTACTTTTACCTGCTTGAATCTGCCAAGGGTTATTTTACTGATTTGTTTTGGATATTGTGACGAGGGAACTGACCATTCGAGCATCAGAACAGATCTTTCCCGAAATTTTATTATGCCATAAGTGGTTAAAATCCGTTACTCGAAAGCAGTTATACCATTTTGCTTAGTGTGCAAAAAACCCTAAGAGTATAAAGGCCAAATAATGCTTTTATACTTTTGCTAAAAATATACATATTATTTGCGGGGGCCCTGAGCCCCCTTCGAAAGCCGGGCCTGGGCTATTTGCATACCCTTCCCCCAACAATATATGTTGATGTACATAAGTAATAGCATGTGGTTTGAATTAAACTTACTTGCAGGAATTAAAACATGCTTTTTTCTACCGTATACCTTTCATATTGATCCAAAGTGAAGACTGCTAACTTCACCCTACAACATATAATACGTTTGCTCTATCCACATATTCTACGAAACATTTGACTCTGGTAATAGTTTTAGCCTATTCTTTCATATGTGTCACTGTTTGTTTCGCTCCAGCAATTCACTGTGGTCGACTTTTTATAGGCACTTGACACTATTGAGCACCAAAGGTTTCTCTAATTGAACTTGAAACGATGCACACGAACATTCTTCGATAGGTCATGAACACTGCACAGTTCACTGCACGTGCACAACGACCTCCTGATTGCCTTAGAACGGAATAGATGAAATAGTGCTCGACGAGGGGTCATTGTCTCGCATGTGTGTGCATTCAAACTGCATCGTATGTACGTAATTGGAATCGTTTGATTCCATTAACTTGCGATTAGATAAATCAAATGCACAACTCTCAATTACCGTCTCGTTCATTGTTTCAAATTTCAATCTAGTGTAAGGATATTGTGTTGCATTGTCGAAGCACTTGCTTCGTCCATCTATTTAATATGTAAAGCCCGGACCCTGAGGGGGCTGTATATTGTTCAAATGTTGTAAATGCATTGTTAAAGGTTTGCCGAACCTTTTTTACAAAGGATTTACAACAATTGAACATAAACGGCACGCTTCCGGTCCTACCTCTACTAATATGTACATATTTCTGTTAAGTGCCATCCAGATGGTTTTCAAAGGTTGCGAGAAATCTATTGTTATGTAAATGTCTTCATAAGTGAACTTTCGTTTACCAGCAAATTAATTGCTTTTGAATTATTTTGAGAAGATATGTATGTATATACGTTAGCTGAATTACAGTAGCACGTACTTACATATGATCTGCATTTGAAATTTTTATTACCCACGAAACAACTTTGTACATGCTATCTCTTTCAGCGCCTCTCGACTAATAGGGCGAAAACACACGTGGTACGTGTTTTTTTTTTTTTAAATACTTTCAAACATGCAAAAAAACGCAGCACCCCTAGCCCATATTCATGGTACACAGTCCCCCTTGAGTGTTTACGGTGATATTTTTTCCTTTTATTTATCCTTGCTCGACAGTGATCAATAACGGTGAACCCCATATTTAAAAAGATTGAAAGTATCTAAAAACACGTACCACCTCCTATTCAGTGTACTTTCGCCCTTAGGAGAAATTTTTCGGTTGCATATGAATATGCATATACATGCCACCTCCCAAACATATTCATTCTGCAAGTCCACAGCGGGAAGCCAAGGACACGTGACGTCCCATACCATTCAGTTTGTTTTCGCCCATATAATTTCGTATAGACAATAGAACATTGTACGTACGAAATGCTATTGGTTGAGATGAGGTGATGGAGACACTATTTTGTAAAATAAAAGCTTTTCAGTAGTTTAGATTTATCTAATGGTTAGGTGACAGTGAATGCACCAGCAAACATGAGATTTGTTTGTGCAACTTTGATATTGTTTTCTGACCATAATTTTTGAGTTTGTATTAAATTAAACTGGCACTTATTTGTATTAATACTTGAATTTTCTAATTTTTAAACCGTTTCGAATTTTTCGTATAAAATATATGTACATATATATTTTTCTTAAATGTCCTTTTTTTTAAGTCTCAGTTAGCAACCCTATTGTATTTGTTTTTTTATATCGCCTTCCGATTTAATACATGTATGTAATTGTAAAATAACTTTTTTAAATTTTTTTTCTGAAATGAAATAACACTGTGATGGAATTATAAATGTCTATAATAATTGATTGCATTTTTATGTTATTATTTCATAATTTAATGCTGGATGAATGCCTCTCCAAGCGGTCTCCGTGACGAGACGGAGTGTTAAATTACAGAAAACGCAAATATCGGAAGGCAAAGATCGAAAATCGAAAGATCTTAAGTCGAAAGATCAAAAAAAAATGGTACATGGTAAACGGTACATACTCACTTAATTTGCGCGAGCAGGATACAACAGGAACAAGAGGAACAAGCTTTTCCTCCCGTATTCTGCGCGCGCACATTAATACGGGAGGAAAAGCCATTTTTTTTGATCTTTTGACTTAAGATCTTTCGATTTTCGATATTTGCCTTCCGATATTTGTGTTTTCTGTAATTTAACATTCTGTCTCGTCACGTAGACCCCTCTCCAAGACATCATCCACCGATTTTTCTTATTTCATCCACCCATCTTCCTCGAGGCCTTCTATTGATCTAATATTGTTCGATTCATTTACGTTATTCTTTATCTAATAGCATTCTTGTAATATGTAAAAAATATGTAAAAACGTTGATTAATATTCGACGAATATTGATAAAACGTTGATTAATATTCGACGAATATTGATAAAATTGATAAGTAATATTCGTCATTAAAGGAACAACATTTATGACGACTTTTTACAAAAAAAATGTCATATTTGTCATATATTTAAACACTGCTGGATGGAAGTCTCTCCAACGCGCTTCCAATCGACCCTGTTTCGGACAACTCCCATCCATCTCATCTTACACCTTATTCTAACTGCATCCACTCATCTTCTATGTGGCCTTCCTTGCACCCTTTTACATTCTCTCTGCAACCACCCAAGCTCTACTTTCGTCCACTCTTTTATCTACGTGACCCGTACATTGCCATTTCAATCTCTCCACTCTCTCCACTATGAACATACATACATATATTAACTACCACATTTATAAAATACTAGCTGAACCCGCCATGCCACAATAACGCATGCAATTCCCGTTCCCGTTCCGGTTCCCGTTCCCATTCCCATTTGTCGGAAAAACGCAAGCAGCGAAAACATTTGAAATAATTCAATTGTTTGTTTATTTTACCCTAACAACGCAGGTCGCGATGCGAAAACATTTGAAATTATTGCATTGCAATGACACTCGTTTCCGTTTTTCCCGTTTCTGTGCCCATTTTTGGGTGATTTTTTTTCACAACAGTCTTCCCGGACATGTATACAACAAATCCTGAAAGTTCCATCGTAATTGGTTGAGTAGCTCAGGAACCTATACGAGACAGACAGACAGACAAATAGACATTCAATTTTATATATGTATCTACATCAGTGCTACTCAAACTTTTTCAGTTGGGGGACCAGCATATATTTGTCAGTAATTCTCACGGACCACCATCATATTTTTAAATTGTCATATTAAGCTCCTCTCCTCCTTCGTGAATAGCAATATTTTAAAAACACGAATCTCCCATGATTTTAGTCTTCGTTTCAACCTATCCGTATTGTCTGCTATTGCAAAACAAGATGACATTCTACCTTGCATGGAAAAAATTAATTCAAAATCCAAAAAATATCTGTCAAATAAGTACCCAGTTTACATTTTGAAATAGTTCTGACATAAGTTGTTGGTTTTGTTGTAGAAATTTAGTGATCTCATCCCTGAGCTGAAATACTCTCTTCAGCACTTTACCCGTTGACAACCAACATATGGCAGCATGCGATAATAGTTGTTCATAATCAGCGCCCATATCTTGGAATAGTACCCCAAATAATCTCAAGTTTCCAGGGCTTGTCTTTATATAATTTATATAATTTATAATTATATAATTTATATAATTGCGCACAGTCCTTTTTCGAATGGCTCCTATTCCAAGAGCTATTCGACTTCTTAATGAAATCGTTGCTGCCGAGATTGAATGTGATATTTTCCACCTTAGTGAGCGTAAATTGTCGGAAATTACTCTAACCCATTTATCTGGTAGTCTGCGCTCATCATTGTTTTCATGATTGATTGTGATTTATGAGTGAAATTTTGATTAGCTCTCTTCCATTTGGGCCTTACAGGGATGTTTTGTATTTGTAGTTGTTTCTTACATATTTATTGAAACTGGCTGTAGGTGCAAGGCATTCCTTATGCTATATTTTATTTGATATTTTTACTTTATCTGTTATTATTAAATGCTATTTTTTATGTTTATGTATGGATGTATTTATGTTTATGTTTAATTGTTATTTTATGTTATATTTTTTGACCATTGTGGCGCTTGAGGAATTCCTGTTATGCCACAATGGTCTGTTTAGAATAAATAAATAATGGTTGAGATGATACAACGTTGTCATAAGCTATTGTTTTAATTTTTTAATGACGTGTTTGTCCGCGAACCAGCTACCGCCAGTGCACGGACCAGAGTTTGAGTAGCACTGATCTACATATGTACATAGATACATGTGTATAATTTAACATTAGAAAATGATAGTAGTTGTAATTGTAGTACAAAGGTATTGTAGGATTTTTTTTGTTGAAAACCATTGTTCTGGAAATTGGATGTCATCACTGATTTTGTCTGTTTAATTTAATCCAACACTATTTTGGTTTTCTGGATATTGGGCATATCCGGGAATGGACGAACCCTGGCTAGAATTAACCGGTCGTTGCGTTGTGGAGATCGCCGACGAGATAGACGACTCCCCCCCAGCACGCCTCGCGCATCCCGCTCGATTCTCATGGGAATCGACTATCCAGGACCCGATTTATAGCCAACTGGTCAAGATTTTTCTAAAAATGCCTCCGTAATTTATTGGCATGGGAACCTTACGACGTGCTCGCACCGGCTTGCCACCGACCCTGACCTATATAATGCATAAGCGTCGAGATGAACTTCATAACGCCAGCCGAACCTTCATCTCCCCAACTGTCGATCCAGTGACTGTTTTGTATCAAAATCTCATTTTGAACTATAATATAGACTCTGAACTTTCGCTTTGGCTAAACTTTAAAACATCTTTTTATCGCATTCCAGACGAAATCTATTCAAGTTTCACTTGGTAACACGAAGCTTCGTTGAATGTACATACATATGTATCTACTAGTTATCAGTAAGGCCTAATCAAATTCCTGTCAACCATCCACCGTTCAAAGGAAGACTTGCAACGAATCGTCAATTTAAAATATTTTTTTATCAACTCTTTAGATACTTCTTTCATCGAGAGACACATAACACGATTGACTTTATCTGTGAATAATAAACCAATACCTTATCTAAACATTGATAGTGGTCACAAATATAAATGAGATTCACTCAACTGGATGTTTTACAATTATGCATTATGAATGTAATGCTTATCGTGCATAATCAACACAATATTGCATATTGCAATTTTGCAAATCAATCAAATGCTTGGTCATCGTTGGCACGTAGTTGATCAAACAAATTCAGTCGCGTTCGTCACCTGGCCGTGAATCTGCCTACTCACCACGAATCATCAAAAGATAAGATTTGCACTTTGCTTTTTTTTTGTAATCACAACTTTTTTAATGCGTTTTATTGGCTAAAAGTCAAAGTTACTTTGTGTTGGAATGGACTTACTTAGATCCACTAGTAGATAGCGAGACTGGGTTCCTCAAATAAATCTCCTTAATTTACATACATACATATGTATGTACACTATGTACGTATTTGCAAAATTGTAATATGTAGATGTTAAAGTGCATTGAGAATATCAAGCTGAGAAATCCACGCGAGATCTATTCAATTGAGTCAACACTCTCTCCATTAGCGTCTTACTTGGTGGTTAGCATATATGATTTCGAAAACAGTGGCCACGGGTTCGAGTCCCAGTGGTTGCTGCTGGCCAGACCTTGTTTTGTGACTCCAGGTCGATCGTTTCCTATCAGAGTTTGTCAATTTATCTGATTTTCATTGAAACGGTTCCAACAAATTTGCAACCTTTATTCATTTCTCGCAATTTTTGAGTTTTTTGTTAAAAATTATTCTAACAACTGTATATCGATGTTTGTAATTGGCCAGGAAGGCGCATTAGAGTTTACCTATTAGACTTTTCTGGTATATATGTATATGTACATATGTAAAAATAATTAAACAAAATACTTTGACAGTTGCCTTCGTCGATATAAAAATCAACATACGGAGCAAGTACATACATACATAGACAAAACAAGATTAAAATGAAAATACACCTAAGTAACATTGGGCTGGGTGAATGTTGACTTGTCATTTTCACCTGCAGTATCAACATTAGCAAAGTCGAAAATATGGATCCCCAAACCAACCACTTGCTACACCGTTGAAGTGTGGTTTTTTAACAACACGCCTGAAAAAATTAGGATGATAGTTTCTAAAGGTTCCACCTTAAACTTTTACTGTTAACTTGACATCTTAAGAGGGCTGGCCACCAGCGCCTTGTCCATACAAACGTATTACACTTCTCCCATCCTCAATTATGGCACTAGAGAAATTATTTTTTAATATGCTATGGATATCCACCCTTGGCATGCATCTGTGCTTTTATTTTTTTGACTAGTTATTTTTTATAGGAGCTAGGAGCCACCAAATATCTATAAAATCGCCTCTTTTTTACACCCACGAAAAGAGTCCAGCGTGCTTATTTAACAGTTGATTTAAAAAAAAAAATACGCGCACAGTTGCATAGAAAATATCTTTTTCATACCGATGATCATATTTTTTTAAAAATTGGTCCAGTTTCGGAGGAGATAATTGGAGAATACAAAACCTCGATTTTGTCGATTTAAAATACGTATTATCTGGTCGAAGCGCAACTGTCGCATTCACTCAATATATACATATATATTGTCGCATTCACTCAATATATACATTCACTCAATATATATATATATATCGAAAAAAGGAACGGCAACAAAATTAAGATTTCGGGTGTACAGCCCTCTTAACTACATTATGAGATATCCTTAAATGCCTAAATTCTCGTGATAACTCTTCATATCACATACATACATACATATAATACTTGAAACGCTTCAATAAGTAACATCATGCATGAGCACCTTTATTCCAAATGCACAGTTTATGATTATGGGAATCTTTGCTTCAGATTTTTTGGTCCTTTGCGAGCTAAGTCACCGATGCACTTCTTAAAAAGTAAAAAAAAGAATATTTTTTAATCAATTAAGATAAACGGTGCATTTGTTTCTCGACCCGTAAAAAATGGATGAGATAAAATACTCAATTCATTGTCAACCAAAATAAACAGTTCCTATTCAATTGATAACGTTGACCTTTCGCTTATATTATTATGAACGCAATCGGAACGATTCTCACGATTTTCCAAATAGATTCCAATAAAATGTATACTTTATCGCCATTTCGAGTAAATTAGTTAATAGACCATTCAATTCGATATTTTTGTTTTTCTGGAAACTGTATGGTTCATGAATGTCGTCTTTTATGTTTTGTAAGCTTTAATGTATTATAATTAATTATTTATAAAAGGCCGAGATAACAGCATGTGATTATCTTGCCCCGTTTGGAATTTCAAATTGGATGCTTAGAAAGCAAAAAATAGAACGGTGTTCCGGCAACATGTGGTTACTTATGCGGTCTACAGTTTCGTTTTGTAATCTAGTTTCCCGTCAACACATCGTATCATTTTCTGGTTAAAAATACCTCATCCACCGCTGCAATTATTATAGACAATTCCCACGCTGGTCAAATACTGTTCGTAATTAAAAAAAAGAGAAACTCGAGCTTCGCAAATAATAAACTTACACAAGTTCAGTCAATTGGAAGTAGAGAGGAAAAAATTAAATAGCATATGGTAGGGTTCCGTGCACAACGTTCGAGCTAATTAATTTATGCAGTCGAATGCGTTTTCCTCTTGTTTCATAATCTAGTCTAATGATCCAAACTAATCAATTCGTGGAAATTTGCGTCTACATAGATGTGCTCGAGACCGCCCACGAAAAGAGCAGACGGTCATATCGCATATTGAGAGATCAGGAAATGACCCTTCTCATCAAATT